>NC_092742.1:102149754-102357254 GCF_047496795.1 Chiloscyllium punctatum | reverse complement strand
GTCTTTAAAGAAATGATCTTTGATAATATTTGTCTTATATAGAAAGCAATATTGGACAATTGTTATGGTTGGAGGTGAATATTGACACTACCCAGTGTGTTTTGATGCCTTAATGTGAATATTTTTGATAGTTACAGAAATGAAGCGAAATAAATGGCATCGTAATCACCAGTATGGGTGGCATGATCGCCAACGACGACATCATCCAAGGAGATATCGGGGACACGATAGGCACTCATCAAGGGAATGGTAAAACTTTGCTACTTGTTGCTATATGAGGAAGAGCTAGCCTCACGTTTTAACATTGTATTGAGACCGTTGTCTTTGGCTGCTTGAGTAACAGTTATTGTGCTGATGGTGGTTACAAATCCATTCACTGAGTCATACAGGACAAAAGAGGCCCTTTGGCCCATAAATAGAATGACTAAAAATAGAATACAGTATTATCTATAGTAGGCTCATTTTCCCATTCTAGCCCCCGACCTTGAATAATATGACCTTTTGAAGTGTTCATCCAAGTACTTTTTAAGCTTGAGATTTTCTGCCTCAACTTCCCTCCCAGGCAATGCATTCCAGACCCACATCACCTTTCAAGTGAAAAACAATTTTCTTAAATCCTCCTAAACATACTGCCTTCCACTTGAAAGTTATGTCCCCTTGGTATTGATTCTTCGACTAAGGGAAGAGCTGCTTTCTATTCACTCTGTCCATTTCCCTCAATCTTAATATACCTCTATAAGCACTCATCTCAACTGTAAAAGAAAACAATATGAGCCTATCCAGCTTCTCTCATAACTGAAATGTTCTAACTGAAATCTTCGTTGCACCTCCTCCAATGCAATCATCTTCATCCTATAATCAAGAGACCAAAACTCAGGTTGTAAGTTTGCTCGTTGAACTGGTAGGTTTGTTTTCAGACATTTCATCACCATACTAGGTAACATCATCAGCAAGCTCTGCTGTTTTGTCTCTTTATGTGGATTGGTCTGTTAAGGTGGGTGATTATAATTTCCTGGTCTTTTCCTCGGAGGTCGGTAAAAGGAATCCAGGAAGACGTGTTTATTGATGGAGGTCTGGTTTGAATGCCAGGTCTCTAGGAATTCCTGTGCATGTTTAGCCTGTCCTCTGATGGATATGTTGTCCCAGTCGATGTGGTGTCCTTCTTCACCTGTGTGTGAGGATACTAGTGATAGTTGGTCATGTCTTTTGGTGGCTAGTTGGTCCCCATGTATCCTGGCGGCTAGTTTCCTGCCTGTCTGTCCGATGTAGTGTTTGTTATAGTCCTTGCAGAGTATTTTTGTACATGACATTCGTTTTGCTGGTTGTCAGTTCAGGGTCATTTAGGTTTATCAGTAGTTGTTTTCAGTGTGTTGGTAGGTTTGTGGGCTACCATGATGCCAAGGGATCTGAATAGTCTGGTCGTCGTCTCCGAAATGTCTTTGATATATAGTAGTGTGGCTAGAGTCTTTGTGCATGTTGTGACTTCTTGTTTGGGTTACTTCTGATTTGGGTTTGTTGTTTAAGAATTGGCAGACTGCTTATTGGGTACCTGTTGTTGTTCTTCTACCATGTGGTAGTCACACTATGGTAGGACAAGCTAAACAAAAATATGCACAGCATTCAAGCCAGAACTCCATCAATAAACACATCAATTTGGACCCCGTGTACCAACCTACGAGAAAAACAACTGGAAATTATATCACCCACCTTAACAGACCAAGAAACATAATGCCAGCACTTCTTGGAGGCTCACCGATGATGTTATCTAGCATGATGATGAAACATCTGGGAATAAATCTACAGGCTCAGTGAGCAAACTTACAACCTGAACCTCAACCTTAGCTATGAATCTTCTCAAAAATCGCAGAGACCAAAACTACACTCAGTATTCCAACTGTGGCCTAACTAAAGTTCTGTATCTCCTCCCTGCTTGACTCAGCTTTGTTGTGGAGAAATCTGTGTGTTACAGGCAATTACAATGGATTAAGATTCTGTTGTCCATGTCCATTGACTTCCATGGTCTCGTGCTGCTGATGAAGTGTTACGCTTCTTCTCAGGTTTTGTGATTTCGTCTGAATGATAAGGCTGTAAGGAAAAGTAGAATTTTTAACTTGTGACTTCAAAGTTTGGATTTTCATGTATAGGGAATCAATTTCGGAGAGGGTAATTCATGACTCGTGCCATACAGTAATGGGTAAACAAGGTTTCTTGCATAAATGTAATTGTTGTTCCTGAAGCTTATTGCAGTGTGTTGAACAGTTTTTTTTGGTCTCTGGGCACTGTTTTGTTGAGGACCTGAGAAGAACTGTCTTGACACAATTCACGCTTGAATTGCTGAATTCTTTTTAACATGTTCCTTATTTTGTTGGGAGTATCATGACAACTAAAGTGGCGAGGTGGCTCAGTGGCTCAGTGTTTAGCACTGCTGCCTCACAGCGCCAGACACTGCGTTCAATTCTGCATTGGGTACAGTGTGTGAAGTTTGCACATTCTCCCTGTGTCTGTGTGGGTTTCTCTGGATGCTCTGGTTTCCTCCAACAGTCCAAAAATGTGTAGGATAGGTGAATTGGCCATGCTAAATTGCCCATAGTGTTCAGGGATGTATAAGTTAGGTGCATTAGTCAGGGGACACGCAGAGTAATAGGGTTGGGGAATGGGTCTGGGTTCATTATTCTTCGGAGGGTCAGTGTGGACTTGTTGGGCCAAATGGCCTGTTTCCACACTGTAGGGATTCTATAATAAAGACGTGTCCCAGATGCCCTATTAACCTGTGCTAGGAGAAAGTGAGGACTGCAGATGCTGGAGATCACAGCTTAAAAATGTGTTACTGGAAAAGCGCAGCAGGTCAGGCAGCATCAAAGGAACAGGAGAGTCGACGTTTCGGGCATAAACTGCGCTTTTCCAGCAACACATTTTTAAGCTATTAACCTGTGCTGCCACCTTCAGGGAATTGTAGACAAACATCCCAAGAAGCCTCTGTTCCTCTGAACTTCCTAGTCTCTTGCCATTTTTTGAATACTCCCTGACTTGTTTCCTCTTCCAAAGTGCATCACCTCACATTTATCAGGATTAAATTGCATCTGCTGCTAATCTGCCCATCTGACTAATCTGTTTATATCCTACTGTAATCATGGGACCCTTTTGTGGTGCAGCGGTAATGTGCCTACCCCTTAAACGAGTAACCCAGGTTTCAAGTCCTACCTGCTCCAGAGATTTATAGATTTGAACAGATTGCTTAGAAAAGTATATTAAATAAAAAGTTATCCTCCTGTAACCTAAGACTTTCCTCCTCACTCTCAACCACCCAGCCCAACTTTGTGTCATCTGCAAATTTACTTATCATTCCTCTCACATTCTCATTTACATCATTTATGAATACTACAAATAATCAACGACCTGGCACTGGTCCCTATGGTATGCCACTGGAGCTAGCCATCAGTCACACAAACAGCCTTCTACCACCATCCTCTGTCTCTTGTTACTAAGCCAATTTACCCTGGATCCCATGTACCTTCTTTATCATTCTCCCATGTGGGGCCTTCAGGCCATGCTGAAATCCATACACACTACATCAATTTTCCCACTCTCATCTACACACATGGACACCTCTTTGAAAAATTCCACCAAATTCGTTAGGTATGACCTCCTTCTGACAACCCCTGATCAAAGCTTATCTCACTAAATGGAGTGTACTTTTCTGCTTTATAATTTTCTCCAATAGTTTCTGTATCATTGATGCTAGAGTCATTGGTCTATATTCCTCCGGTCCATCTCTACCAATTTTCTTGTAAACATTAATACTTCTCAATAGCCAGAGATGATTTAAAAATTTGGGTCAAAGCCCCTCCAATTTCTCCTCTCATCTCCCATATATTATAGACCAGGCCAGACCTCTCAAACCATTTCAAGAAAAATGCCCAGACCCTAACTTTGCTAGTTGTTTTAAGCAGGTGTACAGTGGGTATTCCAGGAGAGATGCAGCTGGTCAAACCACTTAGTTTTAAACAAAACAATTTATTCACAAGATTTCCAAATGAAACAAACTAAAGAGAACTAAATATAGAATAACAACCTATCAGAAAACCCAACGAATTATCCCAACTTAATCATGCTGTTCCCAATATTTGCAACAAGGTGTGCCATAAACATCCCTTGGCACAGAAGGTAAAATCAAACAAGAGAGATGTCAGAGGGAGAGTAGGAACAGCCTGGACCTCCTCCTATGATTTCAGCAGCTTTTACAACACTACTGCTAAAAACCAAACCAGAGTAAAGCTGAGCTGGGAGAACTAGCCACTCCCTTATCCGTTAGCTATAATCAAACTGGCCCTAAACCCTTTGACTTAAACTTTTCGGAGTCTGTGTCTTTTACAACCTCTCTGAAAAAAAAAGGGGCATCATAACTTTGTTAAAGCAGCAGTTTCATTACACACAACATCATAGGAAACAATTTATCCAGATAGTCAGACAACAGGGACCCTTCGGTCCAACTCGTCTTTGCCAGTCAGATTTTCCAGATTAAGCTAGTCCAATTTGCCTGCCTTATAGTTATATTTCTTTCAACCTTTCCTATTGATGAACCTGCTCAAATGTCTTTTTAAATGTTGAATTGTACCACCCCTACCATTTTCTCTGGCATTCCAAATACGCACTACCCTCTGTGGGGAAAAAGTTGCCCCTCGAGTTTGTTTTAAATCTTTGCTCTCTCATCTTAATCCTATGCCTTCCAGTTTGGACTCCCCTACCTGAGGGAAAAGACCTTTGCTATTCACCTTTTCTGTGCCCCTCATGATTTTATAAACCTCAGTAAGGTCACTCTTCAACCTCCGATGCTCCAGGGGAAAAAAGTCTCAGACTATCCATCCCTTCCTCATAGCTCAAACTGTCCAGTCCCAGTAACATCCTTGTAAGTCTTTTCTGCACCCTTTCCAGTTTAATAACATCCTATAGGATGACCAGAACTGCATGCAATACTCCAAAGGTGGCCTCACCAATGTACTATACAGCTGCAACATGACGTCCCAACTCCTACACTCAATGGTCTGTCGAATGACGTGAGGCGTGCCAAAAGCTGCCTCCACCATTCTGTCTATCTGTGACACCATTTTCAAGGAGCTATGTACCTGCACCCCTAGGTCTGTCTGCTGAACAACACTACCCAGGGCCCTTCCGTTAACTGTGTAAATTCTGCCCTGGTTTGTCTTAAGTGCAACGTGGTGCACTTTGTTATCTAAATTAAACACCATCTGCCACTCCTCAGCCTATTGGCCCAGCTTATCAAGATCCCATTGTATTCCTCGATAACCACCTCCACTGTCCACTATACCACCAATTTTGGTGTCATCTTCAAATTCGCTAACAATGCCTCTTATATTCTCATTCAAATCATTTATATGAATGACAAACACTGATCCTTGCAGAGCACCACAAGTCACAGGCCTCCAGTCCAAATAACATCCCTGTACCACCACTCTGTTTCGTACTGTCAAGCAATTTTGTATCCAATTGGCTAGATTTCCCTGGATCCCATGTGATCTAACCTTACTAACCAGTCTATCATGCGGAGCCTAGTTGAAGGCCTTGCTGAAGTCCGCGTAGACAGTGTCTACTGCTCTATGCTTGGCTATCCTCTTGGTCATAGCCTCAAAGAAACTCAGTCAAGTTTCTGAGATATGATTTATCATGCACAAAGCCACGCTGCATATTCCTGATCGGCCCTTGCCTCTCCAAATGCACATAAATAATGTCTCTCAGGATCGCATCCAACAACTTAGCTCCCACTGACATCAGGCTCATTGGTTTATAGTTCCCTGATTTTTCCTTTCTTAAATTAAAATCAGGTGGGCAAAAAGGGAATTTGAGAAAGCTTTGGTAGATGAAAGGTGACGTGGAAGCTAGGAAACTTGGGGTAATTAGACTTACTACAGTATAATCTTTCTTAAAGGGACAGCATTAGCGACTCTACAGTTTACAAGCACCTCACCCATGCCTGTTGATGATACAAATATCTCTGCTAGCATCCCTGCAATTTATTCCCTAGATTTCCACAACATCCTGGGATACGCTTGATAAAGTCCTGGTGATTTACCCACCTTAATGCATTTTAAGAAATTGAGAACTTCCTCTTCAGTAATGTGAACTCTTTCTTAGACATCACTTTATTAATGTTTGGGGCGGCATGGTGGCTCAGTTGGCTAGCACTGTTGCCTCACAGTGCCAGAGACCCGAGTTTGATACCAGCCTCTGGTGACTGTATGTGTGGATTAGATTTTCTACAGTGTGGAAACAGGCTCTTCGGCCTAACAAGTCCACACTGCCTCTCCAAAGAGTAACCCACCCAAACCCATTCCCCTATCCTATATTTACTCCTAACTAATGCACCTAACAATTTAGCATGGCCAATTCGCCTGACCTACACGTCTTTGGCTTGTGGGATAAAACTGGAGCACCCGGAGGAAACCCACGCAGACACGGGGAGAATTAGATTTAGATTAGATTAGATTACTTACAGTGTGGAAACAGGCCCTTCAGCCCAACAAGTCCACACCGCCCCACCGAAGCGCAACCCACCCATACCCCTACATCTACCCCTTACTTAACACTACGGGCAATTTAGCATGGCCAATTCACCTGACCTGCACATCTTTGGAGTGTGGGAGGAAACCGGAGCACCCGGAGGAAACCCACGCAGACACGGGGAGAATGTGCAAACTCCACACACAGAGTCGCCTGAGGCGGGAAATGAACCCGGGTCTCTGGCGCTGTGAGGCAGCAGTGCTAACCACTGTGCCACCATGCCCCTGAATGTGCAAACTCCACACAGACAGGCGGGAATCGGACCCAGGTCCCTGGTGCTGTGAGGCAGCAGTGCAAACCACTGAGCCACCCTGCCCCTGAAACACCGTGGAGTTTGCAAATTCTCCCCGTGTCTGCGTGGGTTTCCCCCGAGTGCTTCGGTTTCCTCCCGCAATGGAGTCACAGGTAGATAGGATAGTGAAGAAGGCGTTTGGGATGCTTTCTTTTATTGGTCAGAGTACAGGAGTTGAGAGGTCATATTGTGGCTATACAAGACATTGGTTAGGCCACTGTTGGAATATTGCATGCAATTCTGGCCTCCTTCCTATCGGAAAGATGTCGTAAAACTTGAAAGGGTTCAGAAAAGATTTCCAAGGATGTTGCCAGGGTTGGAGGATTTGAGTTATAGGGAGAGGCTGAACAAGCTGGGGCTGTTTTCCCTGGAGCGTCGGAGGTTGAGGGGTGAACTTATAGATGTTTATAAAATCACGAGGGGCATGTATATATTGGGGGAGTCCAGAACTAGAAGGCATAGGTTTAGGGTGAGAGGGGAAAGATATAAAAGGGGCAACATTTTCACGGAGAGGGTGGTATGTGTATGGAATCAGCTGCCAGAGGAAGTGGTGGAGGCTGGTGTAATTGCAACATTTAAAAGGCATTTGGCTGGGTATATGAATAGGAAGGGTTTGGAGGGATATGGGCTTGGTGCTGGCAGGTGGGACTAGATTGGGTTGTGATATCTGGTTAGCATGGATGAGTTGGACCGAAGGGTTTGTTTCCATGCTGTACATCTCTCTGACTCAATGTGCAGCTTAGGTGAAATGGCCCTACTAAATTGTCCATAGTGTTCAAGGATATGTAGGTTAGGTGCATTATTGAGGGGTAAATGTACAGTAATGGGAAATGGGTTTGGCTGGGATTCGGAGGGTTGATGTGGACTTGTTGGGCCGAAGGGCCTGTTTCCACTGTAGTAGTTCTAACTACCCCCAAGTTCCCTAGCTTCCATGTCATCTTCCATCTGCCAAAGCTTTCTCGAATCCCCTTTTGGCCCTATACAAGGTCTATCCTTTTCCTCAGCTATTTTAAAACTAATACAATTATAGTCACTGGTCTCAAAGTGTTCCCCCACTAACACCTCAGTCACTTGCCCTGTCTTATTTCACAAGAGAAGGTAGCGTTTTGCTTCTTCTCGAGTCGGCTCAACTGCATATTGATAAAGAAAATGTTTTTATACACACTTAATAGATTGCTCCCATCCAAGCCCCTAACACTACGACAATCCAGTCTATGTTTGGAAAGTTAAAATCCTCTACTGTGAAAACTCTTTCGGATATCTGAAATATCCAGACATGTTTGCTCCTCAATTTTCCACTGACTATTGGATGAGGTCTATATTGCAATCCCATCAGACTCCCTTCTTATTTCTCAGTTCTGCCTATGGCTTCACTTGAATATCCTAAGTATTGTGTGATATTTTCCCGAATCAAAAACTCCACTGCCCCTTCTTTCTTGCCTTCCCTTCAATCCTTTCTATAACATTTATACCCTGGAACACTGAGCTGTTAGTCCTGTCTCCCTTGGTCATGTTTCAGTAATAACTATGATATCGCAGTCCCATGTTCCCATCCATACCCTGAATTAATCTGCCTCACTTCCACTGAAATAAATGCAGTTTAATTCCTCAGTCTTACCTTGTTCTCTGCCTTGCTCTTGACTGCCTTGTCTAATTACCTTGCTCCCTTTAACTTTTGAAGCAACCTCTTTTCTCAGTACTGCTGAGGATTCTGCATCCTGCAGCTTCCTCACTGGTTTGAACCCTCCTGAGGAGCTCTGCAAATTTCTCCACCAGGAAATTGGAAGCTGTCTAGTTCATGTGTAACTCATCCCTCTTTTACAGGTCATTTCTGCCCCAGAGGAGATACAGGTACACAATCGTTTATTTAAAACCCTCGGGACCAGCTGGTTTCAGAATTTGGACTTTTTCGGATTTCGGAATAAGTGACAGTTTAACAGTGAAATTTTTGAAAATCTGACGGAACAGCAGAAACACCTGTGAATACTATGGGCCCTGAGATAGCATTGACGCCTCCCAGTGCTAGGCCACACCCCCAGTGTGACATGGGTCAAGTGGAGTTGGGTTAACTACAACCTTGTTAGTGAGGAAAAAACTTCACAAAAAACACTTTGGAGCTTTTTGGATTTCGGGATTTTGGATAAAGGATTGTCTCCCTGTACCAATATCTAAAACTCAGAATTCTTGCCTCCTGTACCAACTTCTCAACCACTCATTAATCAAGTCCTCTTATTGCTACTCACACTAGGACGGGCACTGGTTTGTCCACTTCTAACTGCTGGAACCCCCAATGCCTGCTCATTTCTTATACTGATCTGCTGTCACAGTTAACCATCTTCTCAAGTTCTGTACTTGCATTCTCCCCAGTACAGACAGATGTAAGTACTCATTTAACACTCTTTCACTATCTTCCGGGTTCACAAACAGATTGCTCAGTTGATTCCAAATAGTCCCTATTCTTTCCCTGGTTAGCCTCTTTCCTTTGACATAATTATAGAATATTGTGGGATTCTCTTAATTGTACCTGTCAGTGTTTTCCTATCACTCTCCTAATTGATTTCTTGAAATTCCCCCTGCACTTCCTATACTCTCTGGGTCCTCTGTTATTTTGCATCTATTGTGCTCTCTACTTTATCCAGTGCCAAATATTCCTAGAAACCCAGGGTTCTCTGGGTTTTGTTGCTCCTACATTTTATCATAAAGGGAGCATGTTGGGCTGTGTCCCCCACTCCCTGTATCTTTTTAAGCACCCTCTGCTGTTCTGCTGTAGATGTATTCTGAAGTAGCTTATCCTAAATCACGTTGTTTCAATCATCTGTGGAATGTGGACATTGCTGGCTGGCCAACATTTATTACCCGTCCTTAGATGCCCTTGAGAAGGTGGTGATAAGCTTCCTTCTTGAATTGCTGCCATTACCTGCTGTGTGGTAGCTGACCATTTAGGCTAGGAATTCCAGGATTTTTGACTCAACGGCAGTGAAAGTGTGGCGATATATTTCCAAGTCAGGAATGTCATTGTCTTGAAGGAGTACTTGAAGATGATGTTCCCATTTATCTTCTACCCTTGTCCTTCTAGCTGGGAGTGGTCGTGGGTTTGGAAGGGTGCTGTTGGAAGATCTGCAATGAATTTCTGAGTGCATCTTAGTACACAGTGCTGAAACTGCGTGTCAGTGGTGGAGGGAGAGAATGCTTATGGGTGTGTGCCAATCAAATGTGGCTGTTTAATCTTGGATGGTGTCAAGCTTCTTGAGTGTTATCGGAGCTGCACTCATCCACTCAAGTGGAGAATATTCCATCACACTCTTGACTGTGCTTTGTAGATAGTGGACAGGCTTTGGGGAGTCAGCTGATGAGTTACTTGCTGTAGTATTCTTTGTCTCTGACCTGCTCTTTTCACTACTGTGTTTATGTTGTGAATCCAGTTCAATGATAACCCCCGGGATGTTGATAGTGGGGAATTCAGTCATGGTAACACTATTGAATGTCAAGGGGCAGTAGTTAGATTGTTTGTTTCTTATTGGCGATGGTCATAGCCTGGCATTGCTGTAGTGCAAATGTTGCTTGCCATTTGTCAGCCCAGGCCTGGATATTGTCCAGATGTTGCATTTGAAGATGGACTACTTTAATATCTGAGGAGTCGCGAATGGTGCTGGACATTGTGCAATCCTTAGCAAACATTCCCACTTCTAATGTTAAGATGGAAAGAAGGCCATTGAGGAAAAAACATAGAATATTACGGCGCAGTTTCACAGATCGGCGCATCATCGAGGGCCAATCTGATGTTCATCTATCCTACACCATTCCATTATCATCCATAAGTTTATCCAAAGACCATTTAAATGCTCTTAAAGTTGGTGAGTCTACTATAGTTGCAGGCAGAGTGTTCCACACCCCTTACTCTTCTCTGAGTAAAGAACTTACCTCTGACATCTGTCCTATATCTATTACCGCTCAATTTAAAACTATGTCTGTCGTGCTAGCCATCACCATCTGAGGAAAAAGGCTGTCGCTGTCCACTCTCTCTAATCCTCTGATCATCTTGTATGTCTCTATAAAGTCAACTCTTAACCTTCTCTCTAACGAAAACAGCCTCAAGTCTCTCAGCCTTTCCTCATAAGACCTTCCGTCCATACCAGGCAACATTCTGGTAGATCTCCTCTGTATCCTTTCCAATGTTTCCACGTCCTTGCTGGGACGTAGTAACCAGAACTGTATGCAGTACCCCCAAGTGCAGCTGCACCAGAGTTGTACAGTGTTGTACAACTCCAACATGACTTCACGGCTTTGAAACTCAATCCCATCAGCCCAGCTCTACAGCTTATCTATGTCCTTCTGTAACCTGAAATATCCTTTAGCACTGTCCACAACTCCACCGACCTTCATGTCATCTGCAAATTTACTAACCCATCCTTCTATGCCTCATCCAGATCATTTATAAAAATGACAAACAGCACTAGCCCCAAAACAGATCCTTGCAGCACCTGAACTCCAGGATGATTTCCCCATCAACCATCATCCTTTCTCTTTGAGCTAGCCAATTTCTGATCCAAACTGCTAAATCGCCCTCAATCCCATTACTCCATATTTTGTGCAATAGGCTACCTTGGGGAATCTTATCAAACACTTTACTGAAATCCATATACAGAGGAACCTTGATTATCCAAAAGACACGGGTGGGGAGTATTTTGTTTGGTTAATCGACTCTGGATAACGTAGTTTAGCCAAGCATCGGGACCTTATGATCTTGCCAATAATTCGATATTCGGATAATCAAATGCCAGATAATCTAGGTTCCTCTGTACGTCACATCAACCACTTTAACCTCATCCATCTGTTTGGTCACTTTCTCAAAGAGATCAATAAGGTTTGCGAGGCACAATCTACCCTTCGCAAAACTATCCCTAATCAACTTATTCTTCTCTACATGATTATAAATCCCAACACTTTACCCACCATTGAAGTAAGGCTCATTGGTCTATAATTACAACGGTTGTCTCTACTCCCCTTCTTGAACAAGGGGTCATTTGCTATCCTCCAGTCTTCTGGCACTATTCTGTAGACAACGACGACATTAAGATCAAAGCCAAAGGTTGTACAATCTCCTCTCTGGCTTCCCAGAGAATCCTAGGATGAATTCCATCCAGCCCAGGGGAGTTTCCAGAATTGCTAACACCTCCTCATTATAAACCTCAATCTTGTCTAGTCTAAAAGCCTGCATCTCCGTATTCTCCTCGACGGCGTTGTCTTTTTTCAGTGTGAATACTGATGAAAAGTATTCAGTTCGCGCCTCTCCTATTTCCTCAGATTCCATGCATAACCTCCCATTATTGTACTTGACAGGCATTGTTTTATTCCTGACATACCTAGAGAAAGCTTTAAGGTTTTCCTTGATCCTACCTGCCAACGACTTCTCATGTCCCTCCTGGCTCTTCTTAGCTCTCTCTTTAGGTCCTCCCTGGCTAACTTGCAACTCTCAAGTGCCCTAACTGAGCCTTTGTGTCTCGTCCAAACATAAGCCTCCTTCTTCCTCTTGACAAGAGATGCAACGTCTTTAGTAAATCATGGTTCCCTTGCTCGACCACTTCACCCTTGCCTGACAGATACATATTTATCAAGGACACGCAGTAGCTGTTCCTTGTACAATCTCCACGTTTTAATTGCAATCTTCTTTCCCATTCTATGCATCTTAAGTCTTGCCTAATTGCATCATAATTGCCTTTCCCCAGCTATAACTCTTGTCCTGCAGTATATACCTCTCCCTTTCCATCACTAAAGTAAACATAACTGAATTGTGGTCGCTGTCACCAAAGTGCTGACCTACTTCCAAATCTAACACCTGACCTGGGTCATTATCCAGTACCAAACCCGATGTGGCCTCACCTCTTGTTGGCCTGTCTACATACTGTGTCAGGAAACCCTCCTGCACACATTGGACAAAAACTGACTAAAGTACTCAAACCACAGTATTTCCAGTCAATATTTGGAAAATTAAAGATCCCCATAACAACTACCCTGTTACTCTCATTCCTATCCAGAATCATCTTTGCTATCCTTTCCTCTACATCTCTGGAACTATTTGGAGTCCTATAGAAAATTCCCAACAGGGTGACTTCTCCTTTCCTGTCTTTAACCTCAGCTCATGCTACCTCAGAAGATGAATCCTCATCAAACGTCCCTTCTGCCACCGTAATATTGTCTTTGACTAACAATGCCACGCCTCCTTCTCTTCTACCACCTTCTCTGTTCTTACTGAAATAGCTAAACCCCAGAACCTGCAACAGCCATTTCAGTCCCTTCTCTATCCATGTCTCTGAAATGGCTACAACATCGAAGTCCCAGGTACCAAACCATGCTGCAAGTTCAACCACCTTATTCCGATGCACTTGGCATTGAAGTAGACATACTTCAAACCACCTTCCTGTCTGTTGGTACAGTCTTGCAACCTTGAAACGTTACTTATGACTTCACTACTCTCGGCTTCCTGAACACTGGAGCTTTGGTGAAGGTTCCCCCCCCCCCACCAAGGATATTGGTGCCCCACTGGTCTGTAGAGGTCCCCCCTACCCCGGAATGAGCAGGTATCTGAATCCCTCACTCCTGCACCATCTCTGTGGCCACGTATTCAACTGCTCTTTCTCCTTATTCCTTGCCTCGTTGGCACAGGTAACAAACCACAAAGCTGTTTGTTCTAGCTCTAAGCTTCCACCCTAGCTCCTTGACTTACATTCCTATCCCTTTTCCTACCTATGTCGTTGGTGCCCATGTAGACCAAGACTTAGGGCTACTCCCCCTTCCACTTAATTATCCTGAAAACACAATCTGAGACTTCACTGACCATGGCACCTGGGAGTCAACACACCAACCATGAGTCTCTCTCATTCCCACAGAACCTCCTATCTGTTCCCCCCCCCCCCCCCCAACTATAGACTACCCGGTGACTATTAATGAAGATGATTGGCCCAACAACACTACCCTGAGGAGCTCAAATGACTGACTTCTAACAAGCATCTCCCTATGTTCCAACTACCGGAGAGTTTGCAACATATTAGCACGCATTGATTTGAGTTTTTCTGGGGCTCCTTGCTGCTACACTGTCAATGCAGCAGTGATGTTAAGGGCTGTCACTCTTATCTCATGTCAGCTCATTTATCAGCTCAGGTGACTGACTGTGTGGAGTTTGCACGTTCTCCCCGTGTCTGCGTGGGTTTCCTCCGGGTGCTCCGGTTTCCTCCCACAGTCCAAAGATGTGCAGGTTAGGTGAATTGGCCATGTTAAATGGCACATAGTGTTAGGTAAGGGGTAAATGTAGGGGTATAGGTGGGTTGCGCTTCGGCGGGGCGGTGTGGACTTGTTGGGCCGAAGGGCCTGTTTCCACACTGTAAGCAATCTAATCTAATCCATGTTTGAACCTGGGCTGTAATGAGATCAGAATTTGAGTGGCTCTGGTGAAACCCAAATTGGGCATCAGTGAGCAATCTGCTGAGCATGTGTTGAATATAGAGAGTAGACTGATGGGGCAATAATTAGCTTGGTTGGATTTGTCCTGCTTTTATGTGCAGGACAATTTTCCACTTTGCCGGATAGATACCAGTTTTACGACTGTGCTGGAATAGCTTGGCTAGGGGAGCAGCAATTTCTGGAACACAAGCCTTCAATACTATTGCTGGAATGGTATCAGGGCCTGTAGTCTTTTCAGAATCAATTTATCAACCATTTCTTGGTACCACACGAGTGAATCGAATTGGCTAAAGCCTGGTACAGACCATTCTGCTATAAGCGAGTTTCTTTAATGTGAGTTTGCTATTGGGGGACATTGTTTCTAAAGCACAGAGTTTTAAAGCGTGTATTGGTTATAATGTGATTCCATTCTCCCACCCCCTTAACTTTAATGGTTGCTGCTATTACACTATTTTCTTATGAGCATGAGGACGGAACTACCGCATTATAACAGAACAGACTGTATCTGTAGACGGTCAAGATGGATAGTCCGCGTGGCACTTCTGGCTGAAGATTGCTACAAAGCCTTATCTTTTGCAATGATGTGCAAGGCTGTTTCATATTAACGTTGGGGATATTTGCGGAGTCGCCTCCTCCAGTGAGTTGTTTAATTGTCCACCACCATTCATGACAGGACTGCAGAGCTTAGATTTTACCTGCTGGTTGTGGGATCGTTTAATTCTGTTTATCACTTGGCATGTAAGTGGTGCTGTTTGGCAGCTTCACCAGGTTGACACCTAATCTTCAGGTATGCCTGGGAGCTGCTCCATAGGAAATAGAGGGTAGTAGTGGAAAGATACTTTTTGGAATGGAGCATTATGACGAGTGATGTAGCACAGGGATCAGTGCTGAGACCTCTGCTGTAAGTGAACTACGTAAATGATTTGGAGGAAAACTAGCTGGTCTAATTTGTAAGTTTGCGGATGATACAAAGATCGGTAGGGTTGCAGATAGTGAGGAGATTTGCCAGAGGGTACAACAGGATATAGATCAGTTCGAGGCACGGGCAGAAAACTGGCAGATGGAATTTAATTCAGACAAGTGTAAGGTGATCCATTTTTGGAAGGTCAAGTACAAGTGAAAATTATACATTGAAGATAAGAACCCTTAGTATTGATATGCAGGGAGATCTGGGTAAGCAGGGCAACAGAACACTGAAGATGGCAGCGATAAGGTAGTAAAAAAGGCCTCTGGCATTGAGTATAAGGTTAGGTAAGTTATGCTGAACTGAAAATGTGTTGCTGGAAAAGCGCAGCAGGTCAGGCGGCATCCAAGGAGCTGGAGAATCGACGTTTCGGGCATAAGCCTTTCTTCAGGAATGCTGCCTGACCTGCTGCGCTTTTCCAGCAACACATTTTCAGCTCTGATCTCCAGCATCTGCAGTCCTCACTTTCTCCTCCAAGTTATGCTGAAGCTTTATAGAACTTTAGTTAGGCCATACTTGTGTACAATTCTGGTCACCACACTACCAGAAGGATGTGAATTCTTTGGAGAAGGTACAGAAAAGGTTTACTAGGATGTTGCCTAGTATGGGGGATTGTAACTATGAAGAAAGGTTGTATAGACTGGGTTTGTTTTCACTGGATTGCAGGAAGTTGATGGGCAACCTGATAGAAGTTTATAAGATTTTGAATGGCATAGAGTGGAACGTATGAGGTGTTTTCCCAGGGTGGAGGGGTCAATTACTAGGGGATACAAATTCAAGGTGCAAGGGCGGGACGAAGTTTAAAAGAGATATGCAAGGCAAGTTTTTCATACAAAAGGATGGTGAATGTCTGGAAAGTGTTGTCAGAGGAGGTGGTGGAAGCAGACACTATAGCAGCATTCAAGTAACACCTGGACAAGTACATGAATAGGAAGGAAATAGAGGGATATAGATCATGTAGGCGAGAGTTTTAGTATGGAAGGACAAAATATGTCAGCACAAGATTGGCAGGCCTAAGGACCTGGTCCTGTGCTGTTTTGTTCTTTATTCTATGCCCTCCTGCATTCTCCATTGAACAAGGGTTGATCTACTGGCTTGAAGATAATGGTTGAGTGGGGATATGCTGGGCCATGAGGATGCAGATTGTGCTGGACTACAGTTCTGCTACTGTTGGCCCACAGTGCCTCATGTATGCCCAGTCTTGAGTTGCTAGAGTAGACATTTCCAAGTCCATGTTTAACCTGAAGCCATGAGACTTCATGGGATCCAGAATATATGTTGGAACACTCCTGGGCCAACTCCCTTCTGACTGTTTACCACTGTGCTACCACCTCTGGGTCTGACCTGCCAGTGGGACAGGACACATCCAAGGATGGTGGTGTCTGGGACATTGTCTGAAAGGCATGACTCTGTGAGTATGACTATGTCAGGCTATTGCTTGACTAATCTGTGACACATCTCTCCCAATTTTGACATTAGTAAGGATATCTTTGCAGGACTGTTTCTGTCGTTGTCTTTTCTGATGCCGAGGTCGATGCCAGGGGATCCATCTGGTTTCAGTTCTGTGAGACTTTCTAGCAATTGGTATAACTAGCTTACTAGGCTATCTCAGATGGCAAGTGAAAACCAATCACATTGTTGTGGGTTTGGAGTTATATGTAGGCTAGACCAGTTGAGGATGAAGGACATTAGTAAACCCGATGGGTTTCCTGACAATCGACAATGAATTCATTGTCATCAGAAGATTCTTAATTCCAGGTATTTTTAAAATTGAATTCAAATTCCACCATCTGTCATGGTCTCCAGAGCCTACTAAAGTTATGGATTAATAGTCTGACAATAATACCACTAGGCCATCACCTCCTTCCTCGATTTGGCCACATCCTGCCTTATTTTAATACGGTCTACCTTAAACCAATCCAAAATCCTTCTCTCGGAGCCCCATTTTTCACCTTTTCCACAGCAAAACTCAAAGTGCATGGTGTCATGGAAATGCTGATCCATTGTCACTTTGACCCCCTGTCAGCTTCATTCCCTAAAACTAAGTCCAGCGTTATTCCATCTCTTGAAGAGCCATCTGCATGTTGATATAAAATACTGACCTGTGTATTTCCAAGAAATCCACCTCCTCTTGACTCTTCATACTATGATTATTCCAATTAATATTTGGATAGTTGAATATCCCTAACATGTGTGTTCCCCCAGTATAACGCGTGTTTTGTCAACGCAAATTGACTATAATGTGATTGGCGAATTGTGGATGTTGTTTGGATGATGTGAACTTTCTATTGAACAGGTACAGCAATTTGCTATAGCAGCTTTCTGTAGCACAAGATTGCAGAGGGATGAACCATCGTGTTATAGCAGAATGCCCTGAACTTATCCTGTTATTGTTTTTACACCCTTCAGTGAATTGTCTTCATATCTGCTCTCAATTTACTTTTTCCCTAGAGACACATGTTGAACTCCATTTAAGCTCTCTTTCTCTTGAACAAATGCACCATGACTTCTGCTTCACTAAATGAGTTTAAATTCCTCCCAACTGCACTAGCAAACCTCCTACAAGGATGTTAGTCCCATTCTAGATCAGATGCAGACCACCGTGCTTGTAGAGTTCGAACCTTTCTCAGAAAAGGTCCCAGTGGTCCAGGAATCTAAAACCTTCCGTACTGCACCAATTCTTGAATCACGCATTCATCTACTTTATTCTCCTCTTTCTGTGCTTGCTAGCCTGTGGCACTAGCAGTAATCCTGAGATTACACCTTTGAGGTCCTGTTCTTCAGTCTGCTGCCTAGCTTTCTGAACTCTTGTTGCAAGGCCTCATCCCTTGCTTTTCCTGTGATGTTGGTACCAATATGTACCACAACTTCTGTCTTACCAACCTCCGCCTTCAGGATGCCCTGCTCTGTGGAAGAACAGGACAATTAGTCCCAGTTTTCTATTTGTTTTGCTAGAGCCCTGTTTTTTTGTTTCCCCTTCAGTATGTATCCAGTTCTTATTTCAAAGGAACCTACTTCCCCAGCCCATTTAGGTATCGGAATGCACTGTGCAACAGTGCAATGGAGATAGAGTCAGTTGTGAATATGAAAGGGAATTGGATGATTATCTACAAAGAATTCCAGGTTATGGGGAAAAAGAAACAAAATAGATCTGCCTGAGGTACTCTTACAGCTGAACCACACACCATGTTCTTGGGTGCTCTACTTCAGTGCTGCTGCCTGAGTGTATGTTGGGAAAGAACTCTATTTCCTCCTCCTGTTTTTCAGTTGCCCATCAAACTTGAAATGTGTGGGTGGCATGGTGGCACAGTGGTTAGCACTGCTGCCTCACAGCGCCAGAGACCCAGGTTCAATTCCCGCCTCAGGCGACTGACTGTGTGGAGTTTGCACATTCTCCCTGTGCTCCCATTTCCTCCAGGTGCTCCGGTTTCTTCCCACAGTCCAAAAACCTGCAGGTTAGGTGAATTGATCATGCTAAATTGCCTGTAGTGTTAAGTAAGGGGTAAATGTAGGAGAATGGGTCTGGGTAGGTTGCGGGTCGGTGTGGACTTGTTGGGCCGAAGGGCCTGTTTCCACACTGTAAGTAATCTAATCTAATAAACTTATTTTTAAAAAAACTTATTTATGAGAGCTCTAAAGTGCCTAAGTCCAAATATCCAAATATTTTTCTAAGTGTGAGATTTGGAAACTTATGATATAGCTATTCTTTAACCTATCGAGTTAGCATTTTCTTGAAGGAAGGCTATTCGTAGAGACTGTTGTCTATTTTCAGTTTAAACATTTGTTTAATATGTTAATGTAGTTGCACTTTGCAGATTTTTGAAGTAATTCTGTAAAGACACGTCTCTTAATATTTAATTTCCTAAATTTGTTATAATTTGTATAGGAACCAGAGATCTGATCCTCATGCATCTGTAAGTGGTTTAAGTGAACAGAATAGTCCAGCAACTGAATCAACAAGCAGTGCCTCAGTGTCGACTGATGTGCCAGGTGAGTATTTCCATGTTTGGCAACACTGTGCTTTATTACACTGCAAAAGAAAACAGTATTCAAACTGAGTCCAGATCCGGACCTATATTTGAGATCTTTGTTTCAGTTAGCCATGTCGAGAAAACTCTCACCACACTGACAACTAGCTCTTACTTATACAACTAATTCAAATCCAGTTAACTCTTTATTAATGTATCCATTACCTGTTCTCTCATTCCATTAGGTCTCAGGCATTACTTCAGATCACTTTAGATAATCCTGATTATTAAACATCATTTGTTATATTAAAAGAAAAACATTGTGCCAAGGGTTATGGGGAAAATCACCAGTCTCGGAGTCAGAATCGGGGTTCAACAACAGAGTTTATTGCACAAGAAAATACCGGAGCTCTGGGGAGAGAGACACCAACAGCACAGTGGTCAGCTGCGAGTCTTCTCTTAACCTGGAACCCATGTCAAGATACTTTCATACATTTTGTAATATAATAGGTCAGTGAAGAGGTTATTGTCTTTGTAACAGAGTTTGTTTATTGTAAACATTGCAGAATCATTGATCGTTTCGGTGCAGTCATTCAGTTCCAGCACAGCCCTTGTTAATTTCAGCACGGTCATTCAGTTTCAGCACAGACGTTGTCAATTTCAGTATCTGCGCGGAAGTCCATTACTGTAGAAATGGGTGCTAATTGCTCTTCCTAAGAAAGACGATTACTGCAGTGCTGGCTATTAGCACTTTGTATTGAGTCCATATCAAGCTGTTAGCATTTCTATCAAAAATGTTGGCTGGACCCAGACACTTTGGCAGGCAGTGTACGCTACTCATGTGTATTCTCAGTGGCCATCTTGTGTGTCTGTGTGCCTGGTGTCACTCTACCCTGTGCCATCTCCCACTTCACAAGCGATATAAGATACACATGAGTGAGAAAAAAGAGCTAAAGTACCGAATGTTTAGATAACTGAACAACTTGAAAAGGAGTAGCCTGTAATGTATTC
Source organism: Chiloscyllium punctatum (assembly GCF_047496795.1). Taxonomy (NCBI): domain Eukaryota; kingdom Metazoa; phylum Chordata; class Chondrichthyes; order Orectolobiformes; family Hemiscylliidae; genus Chiloscyllium; species Chiloscyllium punctatum. Next base: position 102,336,985 of record NC_092742.1, on the reverse strand, counting down.
CAGTGTACAACCTGTGAACAATGCCCTTGGCATAGTGATGGAAGGATCTGCTGAAACAGGACAGCCATTTTCTGACTCCATGGGGAAATCTCATTTGCTATGTCTCCTTGATTAACTAAAATTGGAAAATACACAGGAAGGAGTAAGAGCTAATTTCACACTACTTTGAGAATTGTACCTTGAACAGGACCCTGGCAGTCCACACCCATGCCTTATACATAAATTGCTTTGTATAATTGCAATATACAGGAAGAGCATTATAAAGAAAAGAATTGTCACTGAACCACTTGGAATAATGTTGGGATAGATGACCTGAAGTCTGGTCAGAGACATTAGGTATTACAGTGTGGAAAGAGGCCCTTCAGCCCATTATGTCAGTGCCAGTCATCAAGCATCTATCTACACTAATCCCATTCTATGAAGTTTTAAGTATTCATCTAAAAAGTTCTTTAATATTATGATGGCTCCTGCCTCTACGTCCTTTCAGGCATTGAGTTCCAGATACCACCACCCTTTGGTAAAAGGATTTCTCTTTAAATCCCCTTAAACCTCCTGTCCCTAAGCTTAAATCTGTGCCTTATGGTAACTAACCTAAGGGCAAAAATTAATTTCAATCTGACCTATGTACCTCATAATTTTGTACACCTCAAAAAATCTTCTTCCCGTGGGCATCGTTGGCTATTATTGTTTGTACCTAGTTGTCCTTGAGAAGGTGTTGGTGAGCTACCTTCTTGAACTGCTGTTGTCCACTTGCTGTAGGTTGACTCACAGTGCCGTTAGGGAGGGAATTCCAGTATTATGACCCAGCAACAGTGGAGGAACAACGATATGTTTCCAAGTTGGGATGATGAGTGACTTGGAGAGGGGGATGGGGAAAGGGGGAACTTTGTAGATGGTGGTTCACGTGACTTATCTCTGCAAGTCTGACCACGTTGTCATTATTAACCCGAGGGCAGGTGAGGTTCACAAATGACTTCACTTTGTGACTTTGCTCCTTTTTAACTTTGAATTTACAAGACTGGCATACAGGATTATTGATTTAGCTTGATCATTACTTCATAGGTTATGGAGCATTTCAAATCAGCCTGCATAGAGATCAGTAATGAAACCAATTATTTTTCATTACAAATGACTTCTACCAGGCATTTCTTGCACTTTCAAAACTCCCAAAACAAAACTGGCTCTTGAACTGTCCTTAATGAAATAAGATGTTATGCAGATATTATGACTTCTGTTTTGAGTTTCCATTACCTTTCCACTGTTAATCTCCAAATTAACGTGACTCTAATTATTTAAGTAAATCAAACTGCAAGCTTTCTAGAATTGATTCACTCCCATGATTGCTCATTAATTTCTTAACTTGATGCATGCAATTATCTACATTAAACTCTACAACCTAAGAGTTACATTCCAAATACTAACAGTTGCTGAAAATGTGTTGCTGGAAAAGCGCAGCAGGTCAGGCCGCATCCAAGGAGCTGGAGAATCGACGTTTCAGGCATGAGCCCTTCTTCAGGAAGGAAGAAGAAGGGCTCATGCCTGAAACGTCGATTCTCCTGCTTCGTGGATGCTGCCTGACCTGCTGCGCTTTTCCAGCAACATTTTTTCAGCTCTGATTTCCAGCATTTGCAGTCCTCACTTTCTCCTAGAAAATACTAACAGTTATATTGTAAAACACATGAACCACAAACCCTTATATTCAGACCCACTGTCACTCCATAATTGCTGCACTTAGAGCAGAACAAATCAAGCTTGGGATGTTTTCTTATTTATAGGGGACAACTCTTCTCTGGATACAACTGGCTTGAGGAAAGCCTTGGATGGATTCAAGTGAATTGTTGGCATTCTGCTGCTGTGTTGAGGTTTGGCACAGCATTATATAAAAAAATTTCTAATTAACCTGTTCAAATAGTTGGGATTTGATTGTAGACCTTCTGGTCCAGAGGTAGAACTGTACCACAGGAAACATTGGGGTTATTTTATGGAGAGAAATTATCGATAGGTTGCAAATAACTATGGGGCAAGTTGGTGGTAGGGGAAGAAAACAAATTTGGGATGCTTGTTGAAAGTGTGCATTTACAAATAGGAACCTAATTTACAAAATTTACATCCTTCAGGCACAACCTCTGACTGATATTTGACAGCATGGTGGCTCAGTAGTGAGCACTGCTGCCTCACAGCGCCAGGGACCGGGTTTGATTCCAGCCTCAGGCGACGGTTGTGGAGTTTGCACATTTTCACCGTTACTGTGTGAGTTTCCTCCGGGTGCTCCGGTTTCCTCCCACAATCCAAAGATGGGCACGTTAGGTGAATTGGCCATGCTAAATTGCCCTTCGTGTTCAGGGATATGTAGGTTAGGTGCATTAGTCAGGTGTAAATGTAGCATAATAGGTCGGGGAATGGGTCTGGGTGGGTTACTCCTCAGAGGGTCAGTGTGGACTTGTTGGCTGAAGGGTGTGTTTCCACACTTTAGGGATTTTATTCTATTTATTCTATTCCGATATTTCATTTCTTTCTTTTGGTTATGCTTTCTAAACTGGCATCCTGAATTGCTGAATAATTTCCAAGATCCAGATGTAATATATTACGCAGTGCATGAATGTATTCTAGAAACTTCCTTACTTTAAATAAAAGTCTTGCATGAGATGGTGCCCTTAACAGCAAAGGATAATTCAAAATAGCTTATAAGCAATGACACTGTTGTAATATGGGTGACCTAGCATCATTTGCTGGCGTTTAGTTCCACATGTTTGCTAAACATAGAATGTAGAACAGTACAACACAGTACAGGCACTTTGGCCTTTGATGTAATGCCGACCTTTTATCCTACTCTAAGATCAGACAGATCTACATACCCTTCATTGGACTAACTTTCATGTGCCTATCCAAGAGTTGCTTAAATGTCTCTAATGTATCTGACTCTACTACCACCACTGACGGTGCATTCAATGTACCCACCACCCTCTGAGTAAAGAACCTACCTCTGACATTGCCTGTAAACCTTCCTCCAGTTATCTTAAAATTGTGCCCCCTGACATTTCAGTCAGGGGAAAAAGTCTCTGGCTATCCACTCTATCTATGCTTCTCAACATCTTGTACACCTTTGTCAAGTCACCTGTCATTACTCTTTGTTCCAATGAGAAAAGCCCTAGCTACCTCAACCTTTCTTCATAAGACGTGCCCTCCAGTCCAAACAGCTTTCTGGTAAATCTCCTTTGCACCCTCTCTAAAGCTTCCACATCCTTCCTATAATGAGGCGACAAGAACTGAACACTATATTCCAAGTGTGGTCTAACTAGGGCTTTATGGAGCTGCATCATAACATCGTGGCTCTTAAACTCAATCCCTTGCTAATGAAGGCCAACACACCATACAGCTTCTTAACAACCCTATCAACATGGGTGTCAACTTTGAGGGAGCTATGGACATGGATCCCAAAATTCCCCTGTTCCTCCACACTGCCAAGAATCCTGCCTTTATCCCTGCATTCTGCATTCAAATCGACTTTCCAAAGTGAATGACTTTACACTTTTTCAGGTTGAACTCCATCTGCCACTTATCAGCCCAGTTCTGCATCCTGTCAATATGCCATTGCAACCTACAACAGCCCTCCACACTATCCACCACTCCACCAAACTGTGTCATCAGCAAACTTACTGAATCACCCTTCCGCTTCCTAGGAACTAGAAGTTGAAGCTAAGCCCATACTTGCAAGCTTCTGTATGTCCACTTTGAGATGTGATTGTGCAATTTCCGATTAGAAACTATTTGTTAAATAATCCAGACTATGCTAAGAGTTTCACAGGAAACTTATTTAAAATCATCAGCTGAGTCCACAGTGACCTTTACGTGTTTTAGAATCTACATATATACACACTCAGTAGTCTGGTTAATGTAGGCAAAATTTAATTTTGCATACACATTGCACCTTTTTCAAAAAAAGGGGACAATGGAAACAGTGAAAACCTGCTGTACCCTGATGGTAACCAATCAAAGTGTACTTGCCTGGTCTGTGAATGAAGGTTAATACTTGTTTTTGCTGTATCTTCATGCCAATGATCTCCCAACAAATCAGTAACTTCTCATGTTATACAGAGTAGTGTCTTTTATTGCAAATCTCTCATATCCCCAGTTCTGATTAGATTAAAGGTTAGATTACATTAGATTAGATTAGATTTTTAGATTACATTACAGCGTGGAAACAGGCCCTTCGGCCCAACAAGTCCACACCGACCCACCGAAGCGCAACCCACCCATGCCCCTACATTTACCCCTTACCTAATACTACGGGCAATTTAGCATGGCCAATTCACCTGACCTGCACATCTTTTGGACTGTGGGAGGAAACCGGAGCACCCGGAGGAAACCCACGCAAACACTGGGAGAATGTGCAAATTCCAAACAGTCAGTCGCCTGAGGCGGGAATTGAACTCGGGTCTCTGGCGCTGTGAGGCAACAGTGCTAACCACTGTGTCACCGTGCCACCCACATGGGTGCAAGTCTAAAAGCTTCACCTTCTCATCTTGTTTCACCAATTGTAGAATTCAGAAGACGCCCTTCAGCCCATCCAGTCTGGATAGCCAAAAGTACACCACTACTCATGCTTGTCCCACGAGACCTATAGCTTGAATGTTTTGATACTTAATGTGCTCATCCAGGTACTTTTTTTAAGATTGTGAGGTTTCCCTCCTCAACTACCCTTCCAGTCGGTGCATTCCAGACCTTATCATCTTCTGGATGAATACTCATTTCCTCAATTCCCCTCTAGACGACCTCATATTCACTTGAAAATTATGCCCCCTTGTTATTGATCCTTCGATTAAGGGGAACAGCTGCTTTCTATTCACTGTGATGTGGAGGTGTTGGTGTTAAACTGGTGTGGACGGGATCAGAAGTCATATGATACCCAGCCATAATCCAACAGGTTTATTTGAAATCACAAGCTGCCCCTTTGTCATGTGAAGTGATGAGAAGCACTCAGGCACAGAATTTATAGTCAGGGAGGTTAAAAGATCATACAGTTGGTATGAGTGGTGAGTTGATAGGCCAAATAAAAGATCTCTTCAGGTGATCGAGAGTGCCAGATGGTGTGATTAATCAAGAGCTGAATAGTAGATGAAGGGATGACTTATAATCCCATTAATTGAGGCAGAGAAATATCGCAAAAAAATTTAAATCCTGCTGGTTCTAGAAATGAACCAAATGATTGGAATAACATGATAGGTATAAGAGTCACATGCGAAGTAGCAAGTAATCCAAAACTGTACAAACAAATTAAGGTATAGTTCATAACAAGTTATGAAGGTAATGATGTTAAAACAGGACGGTAAGGAAGATCTTACAGATATAGAACAGTATGGTGGGGGGTCATATGTAGCACGACAAGAACCAAAGATCACAATTGAGGCCGACTTCATGGATATGGAACTTGGTTATCAGTTTCTGTTTGGCGATTCCATGTTGTTTCATGTACCTCGAAGGACACCTTGGGGGATGCTTACCCGAAAATCAGAGGGTGAATGACCTTGACCACTGGAGCCTTCCCTGGAGGGAGGGAACAATCCTATCTGGTGATTGTTGTGCGGTGTCGATTCATCTGTTGTCATTATGTCTGCATGGTCTTGCCAGTATACTGTGCCTCACGGCATGCTTACCTACAGCATACAAGGTAGACAGCATTGGTCCAGTCACATGAGTATCTGTTATTTACATGGTTGACAGTGTCACTTCGTGTGATGGTTGTATTCATGTTGACGATCTGGCATGTCTTACAGAGGTTGCCGTGACAGGGTAGTCTGGTGTTGTGGTCGATGTCCTGAAGGCTGGGTAGTTTGCTATGAATGATGGTCTGTTTAAGGTAAGAAGTGGAGGCGTAGGGATGATCTTGGCAAGATGCTTGTCTTCGATGATGTGGAAGGCTATAAAGAATATGGCATAGTTTCTCTGCTCCGGGGATGTACTGGATGACGAAGGGCTCTCTATTGTTTGTATCCTGTGTCTGTCTTCTGATGCAGTCGTTGTATTTTCTCACTGTGACATGTTGGAACTGGTGCTTGATGAATTGCCCATTGTGGGCCATTCTTATGAAGTGTCTTTCAGCATGTTTAGGTGTCCGTCACATCCCTCGTCATCTGAGCAGATCCTGTGTACGGACCAGGCTTGGGTCCATAGGGGTGGCTTCTTTAATTTGTTTAGGGTGGAAGCTAGAGAAGTGCAGCATTGTGAGGTTATCTGTGGGCCTGTGGTAGATTCTATCTACCCTGTCCTCCCCCTCAAAACTTGATATCTGTCTGTCACTTTTCCCCCTTCAACCTTCTCTTCTGCAAAGAAAATAACCCAAGCTTATCCAGTCTTTCTTCTTAGCTGAAATGCTGCATTCCAGCTGTCATCATGGTGAATTTCCTCCAGTGCAATCACATCCTTCTGGTATTCCGCAGACCAGAACTGTGTTATAACCAAAATCCTACAACATAATCTACCTGCTCGTCTAATCTATTCCCTAACTGATAAATGTAAGCATCTATGCACCTTCTTAATTACTTGTTAACTTGCCCTGCTTTTTTGAGTCATCAGTGAAGAAGATTTGGGTCAGAGCCCCAGTTATTTCCTTCCTCGTTTTTCAGCCTGGATTTGGGGATTTGTCCACTTTTATAAATTTGCTGAAGCCCTCAATATCTTCTCACATCTTGTATCAATCTGCTCAAGAACTCCATGAATCATTTCTTGAATCCTGAACTTTTATCTCCCTTCTCCAAAGTAAAGCTATTTAACCTGCTCATTTAACGTTCTACCAACATTCCCCATTTTTACGTGCAGATTTTTCTTTGGTCCCTAATAAACCCTACTCTTTCCCTGGTTATCTTTCCCTTGATATAATTGTACAATGTTTTTGGAGCAATATTTAATTTCTACTTTGCTCTTTTTTTTTCATACATCAAGTATTTATTCAATCCCATTTGGAAAAAAATGTTACTGAACCTGCATCAATCACTGTATAGAATAGTGAATATAGAGCATTGGAGAAAAATACTGCAGATGCTAGAAACCTAAGATAAAACTAATTGCTGCAGTATGTAGAAAGGAACAGGTAATGATTCAGACCTGTGACCAGATGAAGCACAGATTAGAAATGACCAAGTTCCATGGAGACTAGCAAGAGCACCTGGGGAAAGGCTGTGATAAGTGATAAGTTAGAGGATAAACAATATCGTGATGCAAAGCTCAAAGGAATGCTAATGTGATAAGGAAAATGGGTCAAAATGAAATGCAAATGGCAGAATTCTGAATAGCTGCTACATAAATTTTTTTAATAATGAAAATGAATTAGAACAGAATCTGTTTCCAGCATCCTTCTGACAATACATTCCAGAACACATCAGCTCCAACCTCTCCCCACCGTCTCCTGGTACTTTTGCCAGTAGTCATAAAGCCTTTGGTTACTGACCCTTTTGTTCTCGGAAACCATTTCTTCTTATTTATTTTATTGAAACCGCTCATGATTTTGGAATCTCCTATTTTCCTTCTCTGCTTGAATGCAGGAAGAATGTTCCCAATGACTGCCATTTTCAGAACTGGGAGTCACTCTAATGATACAGGTTACGCTTTCTCGGACTGAGATGAGAAGCTTCTTCACTCAGACTGAGTGAGCCTGAATTGTCTACTACAAAAAGCACTTGAGGCCAAAGCAATGAATTCATTCAAGAAAGAGTTAGATACAGTTTAAAGGGTATGGAGAGAAAGCAGGAACCAGGTACTGAGTTGGATGATCAGCCATGATCATATTGAAATGGCGAAGCAGGCTTGAAGCCCGCATGACGTGCTTCTGTTCCTATTTTCTATGTTTCTATGAAAAATGTGACAACCACGAGATATTTTGTTAGATGATCAAACCTCTTGGTCAAAGATTTTAAAGATTGTCTAAAAGATAGAAGTGAAATAGAGAGAAGGAGGATTTAATTAGAGAGGGAGTTTCAGAGCTTTAGTCTTTTGTAATTGAAGGAATGACAAGCAATGGTGGAGTGACTAATACCTCAATTTTACGATGAGATGCCAGTGTTGATCTGGGGTAGACAATGTCAGAAGTCACCCAATACCAGGTTATAGTCCAACAGGTTTATTTGAATTCACACGCTTTCGGAGTGCTGCTTCTTCGTTAAGTGCAGTGAGGGAAGCACACAGGCACAGAATTTTTATACAACGAGAATGGTAAGATAATTCCAGGTTGTTCAGTTTGGGCAAGTTTTTTGTTAACCGGTCACACACACAATGAAGCTGAAAAGCCAGAATGATCAGCTGATCACAGGCTCTAAGCTTCTAAGACGAGTCATAGAATCCCTACTTTGTGGAAGCAGGCCATTCATCCCATCAAGTCTGCACCAAGTCTCCAAACAGCATCCCATCTAGCCCCTCATCCAACCCTATCCCTATATTTCCCATTGCTAACCCACCTAGCTTTCACATCCCTGAGCATTTGGGCAATTTAGTATTGCCAGACTGCGAGAAAAATCTGAGCACCCGGAGGAAATGCACGCAGACACGGAGAATGTACATACTTCACACAGACAGTGACTTGGAATCACCAGAGAATGACCTCTGCTTCTCCAGGCTTTCTACTTAACCAAACCCCTCACCCTTATTCCATTCAAGTAAATTCACTGTGTCCTGGACAGTCTTCCTAAACTGTAGTGTCCAGAGCTGGATGTGATGTCTAGCCATGAATTTGTCAGTGATTCATAATATAACTTAATTTCCTTTTGTACTTTGTGCTTCTATTTGCAAAACAGAAGATCCTTAATCTTTGTAACAGGATTTGTTTATAGTCTCAGTTTTCCATTTCTTCAATGATCCCATTGATACCAACAAACTTTCTTTTCAGGGCCTCACCACAGTGGAGATTGGAAATAATAAAAAAGCAGGTTTGTATGTCAAAGTGGAACAGTCCATGTGATTAAGTAATCGGGATTTTACCTTGTTTCTTCCCCCAGAGTTGCCTGGATTTTACTATGATCGCAAAAAGGACAGATACTTTAGGCTGTTACCTGGACACAATAACTGTAACCCTCTTACTTGGGAATCAATTAGGAAAACGGAAATGGAGGAAAAGCGATTGAAGAAGTTGGAAGAGGATGCTAAAGCTAAGGTTGTTAGACCTGTAGTTTTTGTTTTGAAAGAAAAGTTTGTATGAGATCTGTAAAGATGCGATAACATTATCAGATAGAAGGTACTCGAACTCCATGGCTAATTTTAAGCAGGTAGTAAAAGTAAGGGTCAGTGAGTTAAGTTCAGCCTGGGAGAATGAATAGCTCCTAATGGGGAGCTGTAGTAGCTGAAAATGGAGTTGTTTGTGATAGCAGTCCATGTGATGATAGCATCTGTTGTGTGCGGGTTGGAGTAAGGACATGGGGGATGTTGTTCAGGCTCTAAAACAATTGAACTCCAGCTGTGTCCAGAAGGCTGCGGGGATCCAAAGTTGAAAATCCAGTTTGTGCTGAGCTTCACTGGAGCACTGCAGCAAGCCCAAGACAGATGTTGGCTAGGACCGACCAGAAGCTCGGTTATTTGTGCAAACAGAATATAGGTGTTCTGTAAAGTCGTTGCCCAGTCTACATTTTTTCTCTCCCAGTGTACAGGATACCATATTGTTAGCAATGAATAAAGTAGACTAGATTGAGGGACGTGCAGGTAAACTGCTTCACCTGGAAGGTGAGGCTGGATAGTGGGGAAGGATGAAATAAATTGGCAGATGTTACACTTCTGAGATTGCATGGGAAGGTGCTGTGCAAGTGAGGTTGGTGAAGTTGTGGGTAGTGTGGAGGGCTGTTATGGGTTGCAACAGACAGGGTGCAGAGCTGGTCTGATAAGTGGCAGATGGAGTTCAACCTGGAAAAATGTGAAGTCATTCATTTTGGAAGGTCGATTTGAATGCAGACTACAGGGTTAAAGGCAGGATTCTTGGCAGAGTGGAGGAACAGGGGGATCTAAGGATCCATGTCCTTAAATCGTTCAAAGTTGCCATCCAGAATGTATATGGTGTGCTGGCTATCATTAGCATGGGGATTGAGTTAAGAATTGTTAGATTATGCTGCAAAGCCTTGGTTAGATCACACTTGAAATATTCAGTCTGGTCACCTCATTATAGGAAGGAAGTGGAAGCTTTAGAGAGGGTGCAAAGGAGATTTACCAGGATGCTGCCTGGACTGGAGGGCATGTCTTATGAAAAATGTTGAAGGAGCTAGAAACGTTTTCATTGGAGCAAAGAAGGATGAGAGGTGACCTGATAGAGGTGTACAAGATGATGAAACATAGATAGAGTGGATAGCCAGAGACTGGAAATTGCTATCACAAGGGGGCATACGTTTACAGTGATTGAAGGAAGATTTAGGGGAGATGTCAGAGGTAGGTTCTTTACACAGAGTGATGGGTGGGTGGAATGCACTGCCAGCAGTGGTAGTAGAGTCAGATACATTAGGGACATTTCAGTGACTCTTGGATAGGTGTGTAGATGATAGTAAAATGTAGGGTAAGCAGAATAGTTTGATCTTAGAGTAGGATAAATGGTTGGCATAACATTACGTTCCAAAGGGCCTGTGCTGTGCTGTGCTGTACGGTTATATGTTCTGTGAGGATGAGGGGGATCCTATCATTGTGGGAAGGGAGAGAGGGTATGAAGGCCGAAATGCAAGAGATGTCTGTCAACCACAGTGGTGGGGAATCCTTGGTTGAGAAAGAAGGTAGACATTTTGGAGGCCCCTTTGTAGTATCATCAGAACAGGTGAAATGGAGGTGGAGGAAATGGAAGAATGGAATAGTGTCTTTTCAGGAAGCAGGGTGTGAGGATGTGGAAGATGGTGGGTTTCTCATGGATATTGGTGGCCAGTCTATCCCTGGAAATGGAAACCGATGTCAAGGAAGAGAAAGGAGGAGGTGGAGATGGATCAGGTGAAGGAGAGCATGGTGTAGAAATTGGAAATGAACTTAGCAGACCTTTTTAATTCTGGAAGAGAGAGGCAGGCAGCATCGATGTTGACATTAATGTTCCAGAAAAAGAGTTGTGGGTTGGGGTTGGAGTAGGATGGGAAGAAGAAATGTTCCACAAAAAGACCAGCATAATAGGGGCCCATGCTGATAACCACCCCTTTGATCTGAAGAAGGTGGGAGGAGTTAAAGTGGGAGAAGCTGGTTAAAGTGATGATGGGCTCAGCCAGGTGGAGGAAGATGGTGGTTGTGGTTGGGGACAGTTCAGGCCATTTTTCCAGAAAGAAGCAGAGAGCCCTGAGTTCATCCTGATGGAGCATGGCCATGTAAAGGTTTCGCACGTCAGTGGTGAAGAGGAGGTAGATGGAGCTGCGAGCTGGAAATTTGAAATTGACGTAAAGTGTCAGAGGAATTGCAAATATAAGTGAGAAGGGGAGAAAACGGTAGGAAGACATGAGTTCCGTGGGGCAGGAGCAGGCAGAAATGATGGTTCTGCCTGGGCAGTCCTGTTTGTGTATTTTGGAAAGGAAGTAGAAGTGGAATATGGGCTTGAAGGTCGGCATGGAGGCAGCACAGGGATCACCAGATGAAAGGAAACTAGTGACAGTTGTGGAAACAATGGCCTGCTGTTCAGTGGTGGGGTTGTGGTCAAGAAAGTGATGGGAGGAGATGTCTGAGATTTGGCATTCAGCCTCCTCACTGTTGAAGTCAGTATGCCTTTTTAAAGTATTTTGAAGCCTTTTTTTTAAGGTAGTTAAATGTGAAACACAGGGGGAGAATAAAGAGAGATAAAGCACAAGGTTCCATCGTTGTGAACAAGCAACAATAAAGCTTCCTGAGCAGCATTACAACAATCTTCAATGCAATGCAACGTATTTCTAATACCCAGAGTTAACACACAGTTCACATAGGTAACAGATCAAAAACTCAGCAGTGCGCATTAAATATTAAATGTGATTAAAGCAGATCCCACTGATTTCTGAGTGACTCCCCAGTGTTAATGATGTGGATCAGTAAATCTCATTAAACTTCACTTTAACTGTTCCAACCTTGAAGCTTCTTTTGTCAGCTCTGTCATGGCCAGCTCCTGTTCTTCCTTTCCTGGATCCTTCATAAGCAAAATTATAGCTCTTCAACATCTAACTTCTGAGATTTTCCTGAGCCCCAAACTTAACGTGATTAACTGGTAAGAAGCATTGGAGGCCCCATGGGTGTTTTTGTACACAAATGAGAATGCTCACGTGTGGGCTCAGCAAAAGAGGGACCTTGGATAGGAGCAAAGTACTGCAGATGCTGGAATCTGTACTGAACCTTAGTATGCATGTCCACAGGTCATTTAGATAGATAGAGGTTAGAAGACATATCGAATACTTGCCCTTATTTGCCAAAACATAGAATTTAAGTGCAGGGAGGTTATACTGGAAGTGTATTTAACATTGGTTAGGCCACAGCTCGACTGTTGTGTGTAGTTCTGGAATCCACATTAGAGGAGGGATGTGAAAGCACTGGACTGGATGCAGAAGAGATTTACCAGGGTGTTGCCTGGGCTGGAGAGTTTCAGTTTTGAAGACAGATTGAATAGACTGGCTATTTTCCTTGGAGCTGAGGAAATTGAGAGGGAGCATGTTTGAGGAGGATTGGTAGGACACATGGGAGGACGTTTCCTCTTGATGAAGGGATCGATGACTGGGTATAGACTTAAGAGGCAGAAGGTTTAGATGTGAGGAAAATCCTTTTTGATGCAGTGGGTGGTGAGAATCTGGAACTTCCCACCTGTAATGGTGGTAGAGACAGTAACTGTCATAACATTTATGTATTTAGGTGTGCCCATGCAAGGCTATGGGCGAGGTGCTGGAAAATGAGATTAGAATAGTTAGGTGTCTGTTTTTGACTGGTGCAGATGTGATGGGCTGAATGGCCTTTTTCTGTGCTGTCGATCTCCATGACAAATGGAACTGTATGTTTTATTGCATAAGGATTGGTGTATGAGTGAAGAAGCTTTACATTTCCACGTAAGATCATGATGAGATTGCTTGGAATATACATACAATTTTAGTCTCCTTACCAGAGAAAGTTTATTGTTGTGTGTGAGGGAGTTTAGTGAATGCTTCCTGGGATGTGGGATTGTTTAAGGAAGAGCAATTGAGTAGATTAGGTCTATATTCTGTGGAGTTTAAAAGGCTGAGAACTGATCTCATCAAATCACAAAATATTATCACAGAGTTTTACAGACCTGATTCTGAGAGGATGATTCCCCTCTCTGGAGAGTTTGGAAACTGGATCTTGGTTTCAGAACAAACTGTTCAACATTTGCGACTGTTATGTGGAAAGTTTCCTTCACTCTCAAATTTGTGAATGTTTCCAATTTTGTATCCTTGAGATGTGTAGATGCTCACCTGCTAAGCATCGTCAGGCTAGCCTGGTAGATTTGAGGTGAATGGAGGGATATGGGCAGAGTGCAGGCTGAGGTAGCAATCTGCAATGGTCAGTTTGACTAGTGGAGTAACCTCAGGGCCAGATGACTGACTCACTACTCCACTTGTATTTTTGAGTTCAGGTGAGCTTTGTATTCTCCATTAATAGTATCTTCAACTTAGCAAGGCTCAGGAAGGTGCTGCTTTTGTCAATTAACCAGGGACCAGCTTTTGAATGAAGCCATGTGTGACTGTCTTTGATTACTGAATTCCTAATATTTCTCTGTTTTGAAAGCAGCTGGTGGTTAGAATGGGTCTGAATCTCACGAGGCTTCTACAGAAAAGACATTCTGGATTAATGAAACCAGCATCATGTTTGCGGTGAGTGGATTATATTATTTAAACAATTTACATAGGAACAGCAGTGTTTCATTCAGTCCTTCGAACCTGCTGCACAGCTCAATTAGATCATATATGATGGTCTACCTCAATGTCACTTTCCTATGCAACCTCCTTGTCCTTTTGCTTTTGTTAGTTTTCAGAAATTTATTAATTTTTCTCTCCTCAACCTGCTCAATGATTGAGATTCCATGGCCCTCTGGGCTAAAGAATTCCAAAGATTCGCCACCCTCTGAATGAAGGAATTCCTCCTCACCTCAGTCCTAATTGGCCCCTAATCCTGAGACTATATCCCTGGTTTTAGTCAGCTAGCCAGGGAAAACCTTATTCATGTCCATTCTGTAAGAATTTTGTAAGTTTGTGAGGTCACCTGTCATTCTACAAGACTCGAAGGAATAAAGGCCTGTTTTTTCCAACTCTGTTCATAAGACAGTTCCTCTTTGCCAGGGACCAAGCTGGTGAACTTCTGTTGCAGTCTCCCCTGAAGATCCTCGCCATCATAGATGCCAGTCTTCAGCCAATTAGATTCATTTGTGAATTAAGAAACCAGTAGAGGCCCTGAATGTTGGAAAGGCGACAGCTTTTGACAACAGTCCAGCAATAGTACTGAAATATGTGCTGCAGAACTTATTGCACCCCGAGCCAAACTGTTCCAGTCTAACTACAGACTGGCATCGACTTTACAAATGCCTAGGTATGTCCTGTACACACTAGGACAAATCCAACCTGGCCAATTACTGCCATTCAGTTGCCTCCTCAATCTTTTCTAGATTATGGGTAAACTGATAAAGGAGTTACTAACAGTGCTACTGAATAGCATTTACTTAGCAATAATCTGCTCAGTGCTGCTCAGTTTGGACTTTGCCAAGGCTACTCGCCCCCTGACCTCATTATGATCTTGGTTCAAATGTGACCAAAAATGCTGAGTTCCCGAAGTGGGGTTACTGACTTCACATCAAAACTATATTTGATCAACTATGGCATCAAAGGGCCCTCGCAAAACTGAAGTCAATGGGAATCGGCAAAAACTCTCTGCTGGTGAAGCCATATCTGGTGCACAGAAAGATGTTTGTGATTGTTGAAGGTCAGTCATCTCAACTCTGGATCATCTCTGCTGGAGATCCTACAGATAGTGTCCTAGGCCCAACCATCTTCAGCTGCTTCACCAATGACCTCCCCTCCATCAAAAGGTATTCACCGATGATTGCACAACTTGGCTGGTCATACTTAATCCTCTCAAATGCCAGGCCATCTCCAGTCAGAGAGAATCTAGCCATCGCCCCTTGACATTCAGTGACATTGCCATAATTGAATCACCCACTCAACAGAGGAATCAACACCTCACTGTTACCTGAAGTAAAAAAACTAAGTTCCAGAGAGATTCAGCAGGTCTGGGCAGCATCTGTTGATGGTGAAACAAAGTTAATGCTTGACAACCTCAAATTATCATGAATCCCCTGAATGAAGTAATTTAAAAATGAAACTCCTTTGGTAAGTATATCCTTCCTTTAGATAACAAGACTAAAACTGTACACAATTTGCCCCAAGGTTTTCAACGATTGTAGCAAGACACTTTTACTCCAGAACTCAAATCAACCTTTGTGTAATGGCTAGCATATCATTTGTCTGCCTAATTGCTTGTTGAATTTGCTTGCTAAGTTTAAGTGATTTCATAAGTCGTGACAGCCAGGTCCCATTGAACATCCACATTTCCCAGCCTCTTACCATTGAAAAAAATAATCTGACTTTTTTTTTGTCCAAAAGCTGATAACTTGATGGAATATATTGTGAATAAGTATCTGCCGCATTTTTGCACATTCGCATAGCTTGTTGAAGACCTCTTGAAGCCTCCTTGCACCCTCCTTAGGAATTAGATTTCCACCCAGTTTGGTGTCATCAGCAAATTTGGACTTATTACAATTGGTCCTCACATTGAACTCACTTAGTGAACAATTATAGTCCCAACACTGATGCGGGTGATCTCCCACTAGCAACTTTGCCATCCTGAGAGCAATCTGTTAATTCCTATTTTGTATTCTGACTGTTAAACAACTCTCAAATTCCATATGCTCTAATTTTAATTATTGACCTCCTGTTTGGGACCTCATCAAAAGTCTTCTGAAAATCCAAAACATCCCATCCATTGATTCTACTTTATCAGTGCTACAAGTAGGATCCACCAATAACACCAGGTCTGCCAAATGTGATTTCACCTACATAAATTGTATTTACAATGGCATAGAAACTAACTGTTCAACACAATAGATCCAGACCAGATCTATACTCCATTCACGATCCCTCTCATCCTTCCTCCTCCGTTAGCCTTTCAACTCCTTTCCCTCCCATACGGTTTCCTAGCTGTAAATGTGTGTGTGTGTGTGAGGGATCTGCTTATCCTGGTACATAAATCACAAAAGGTTAGTGTGCGAGTACAGAAGTGATTAGAAAAGCAAATGGAATGTTGGTATTTATTGCCAGAGGAATGGAATAAAAAGTAGGCTATGATTATTATGATTGTACAAATCATTGGTGAGTTCACAGCGAGTCATTCAGCACAGAAGCAGACCCTTTGGTCCAACCAATCAGCACATAAAGCCAAACTAAGCTAGTCCCACCTGCCTGCTCCTGGCCCATATCTCTCCAAACCCTTCTTATTCATGTTGTTATCCAAATGTTTTTTTTAAAAGTTGTGATTGTACCCAAGTCCACCACTTCCTCAGGAAGTACATTCCACATGCAAGCCACCTTCTACGTTTAAAAACTTTGCCCCTCATGTCTTTTAAATCTCTCTCATTTCACCTTAAAAATGTGCTCCCTAGTCTTGAAATCCCCCATTCCAGAGAAAAGACAACTACCATTAACTCTGTCTATACCCCTCATTATTTTATAAACTTCTATTCTCAACCTCCCATGTTCCAGTGAAGAAATTTCCCGCCTATCCAGCCTTTCTTTATAACTCAAGCCTTCTATACCTGGCAACATCCTGGTAAATCTCTTCTGACCCTTCCCCAGGTTAATACAACCCTCGTCAAGCTGGGCGACCTGAACTGTATTCCAGAAGAGGTCTCACTTATGTCCTGTACAACCTCAGTATGACTTCCCGAATCCTACATTCAAAAGACTGAGCATTGTTTGGCATGCTTGCCTTCAATGTCTTTTAACCATCCTGTCTATGAGTGACATAAACTTCAAATAAATATGTATCTGAACTCCTAGGTCTCTCTGCTCTAAAACACTACCCAAGGCCCTACTATTAATTATATAAACTCCAACCTTGTTTATTGTACCAAAATGCAGTACCTTGCATTTAATCCACACGTAGAGTGCAGTTTGGTCTCCTTATTTAAGAAAGAACACAACTACATTAGAAGCAGTTTAGAGAAGGTTCAGTTGACTGATTCCAGGGTCGAAATGATTAACTGATGTGAAACAGTCAAACAGATTTGATTTGTATCCATTGGAGTTTGGAAGAATGAGCAATGATCTTACTGAAATATGTAAAATCCTGACAAGGCTTGATAGGGTGAATGTTGAAAGGATGTTTCCCATTGTAAGAGACAGAGAGATTAAAATTAGGGGTCATAATTCAGAAATAGAGCGTCTCCTGTTACGATTCAGCTGAGGAATGTTCTTTCTTTCTGAGGATTATGTCTGTGAAACACTTTACCCCTGAGAGCAGTGGAGGTAGAGTTACTGAATATTAAGGTAGAGTTGGATTGAATTTTGATTCACAATGGAGTTAAAGATCAAAGCAGGTATGGACAGTGAGACCACAATCAGATCAACTATGATCTTTTCAAATAGAGACTAGGCTTGAGAGACAGAATGGACTGTATCTCCTAACTCATGTATAAATTTGAATAAATGTGCTTCGTTCTTTGTGCAGTCTCTCAGTTGACCAGAACAATGGGTAAACATATTGATGTTGCTATGAATTGTTTTATTTAATCTTTTGGAGTGTTTGCTCAGGTGATCTCCCTTTCCCAGCCTACTTCCTCACTGTGCTGACCTTGTTATTGATAAACTATTAGTTTCTTAAGTATTTAGGAGCCCCTGATATTGGTGGGGTGATTTTATTCTGGGTAAGCCAGAAAGGACTTCTGCACTATCAGGTCTCCGGAGTCTTGGAAGGAGTGTGGTGGCTTGTGACTGCACATGTTTTGCAGCAGTTATCGATTCAAATACTGCCATTACAGCTTGAAAACCTGAATTCATTTTAAATTTGAGTCATTTTTGAAATTCAAGTCAAAGTGAATTGTTGTAAAACTTCCAGTGGTCCCCTTGACTGGGCTAGCTGTAGTCCCGAACTAACCAGGTTGACATTGCGCAGAATGGGGTCAAGATTGGAGTAGTGCTGGAAAAGCACAGCAGGTCAGGCAGCATCCAAGGAGCAGGAAAATCGACATTTCGAGCAAAAGCCCTTCATCAGAATGAGGCTGGGAGCCTCGGGGGTGGAGCTCCACTCCCGGAGGCTCCCAGCCTCATTCCTGATGAAGGTCTTTTGCCCGAAACGTCGATTTTCCTGCTCCTCGGATGCCGTCTGACCTGCTGTGCTTTTCCAGCATCACTCTAATTTTGACTCTAATCTCCAGCATCTGCAGTACCCACTTTCACCTCTTCACAGAATGGAGTGGCCCAGCAAAACATTGTATTCGAGAAGACAGGCAATATGTCACCTTCTGAAGGATTCTACTATTCGAGTTATCACATACCTATTGAATAAAATTTAGAAACTAAGGAGGCTGAAATTTGAATGAAGGCAGATAGTGCAGCTGTTTTGTGTAGAACAAGGTTTCACAAGTGAAAATGAGAAGAGTAACTGGTTGATGTGTTTTAATTATTTAGGTCTATTGCTAACTTTGTACAGCTGTCTGCTGTTTTGTGAATAATAAGGTTTTAAAAGTCCATTTAAACAGAGTTACTTGGACATTATGCCTCATCTTAAACAATTGTCATTAAAGTGATACAGTGCTGACGTGGAATATCTACTTACGTGGAATGAACCTTCCATCATTGATGTTCTGACTGTGGTGTGATGATGCTTAGTATTTAGAATCCCTACAGGTCATTTGGCCCAACAGGTCCATACTGACCTCTGAAGAGTAACCTACCCAAACCCATTCCCCATCCCTGTTACTCTACATTTACCCCATCCGGTGTGTGTGTGTGGTGTGTTGCCTGTACTACTGTACCGTCTGGACTGTGTGGCTTACCACCTGTACTACTACATTGTCTAGTATTTGTGGCTTATTGTCTATTTCACATCACATTCCAGCGGGTGTATTTGGCTATACTACATCATCCGATGTGTGTAGTTTATAATATCTATACAACTGTACCATTTGTTGTGTGTGAGATGTGAAATGTTTGTACCACTGTACCATTCAGTGTATAATGTCCACTTTGCATTCTAGTGTGTGTGGTGTATTATTGATACCACTCCACGTTCCAGTCTGTGTGGCATATTGCCTGTACTACACCATCCAGTGTGTGTGTGTGTGTGGTGTATAATATCTGTACAGCTGCACCATCCAGTGTGTGTGATGTAAAATACCTGTACCACTGTGCCATCTAGTGTGCTGGAGATGATGTAGGGTCCTGACCCAAAACACCGACTTGCCTGCCCCTCTGATATTGACTGACCTGCTGTGTTTTTCCAGATCCACATTTTATCGACACCATCCAATATGTGTTGCATATAATGTCTGTACTACTGCACCATCTGCGTAGTGTGCATTGTGCACAAGCGTTCAAACACACTGTCATTATGGAGTGGCTAAACATGAAAGTGTGGAGTTTTAAGTGACATGTTTTAGGAAAGATAGGATTAAAATACTATCACTTTCATGTTGGGTTTGACATTTTCAATCATCTGTGCTCTGATCTGCTTCATGGGTTTTTAGTCATTGAGTATTAATTGAGTCAAGGTGTACCTGGAAGGCACCGGGTTTGCTGTTTGCCTCATTTCAGCTGCAACCTAAAGTTTGAGTTACAGTTCTCCTTTCAAACCCTGAGGGTAGAGGGAAGATGCATTTGGCTGTCAATGCTTGATTACTGTCCATGATTTAATGCTGTTGTGTCCTTTGAGAGTATGATTGGATTCTGTTGTCCTTTCTCATTCTCTCTTTCCTTTACACACTTAGCCACCTGGTCACGCCCACTAGGGGCCATTTCTTCTGGACTTAATGTCCTTTCTACTTTGAAAGCTGCCACCTTTAAATTCCTCCTTTCTGCCTGGTTTTCCTTAAATTTATTAAGACTTCTTTTTTTGATGTGACTTTGAAGCAATCACGTGTAGTGGTGGTAGGTGCAAAGTGTGTCCCAACCAGATCTTCTGTCTGCACAAGAAAATATCTTATTCCATCTTTAATCAGTTGTACCTTTTCATTTGACTATAGGTTTGTTTTTTGATTTTTTTTTTAAGACTTCCATCTGTGATACTTGGTGATATTTTCTCATAAGTTCCCTTTGTTTTATATCCATTTTCAGTCTTCTTCTGCACACACTTTTAACACTTTTTTTCATGGTTCAGGGAAGGCAGTCAAAAGATCCAATGAACAGGAGGAGGCAGTTCACCTCTTGAGCCTGTTCTGTCATTCAGTGTTTTATGGACCAGGCCAGACCCCCTCAAAATATTTTCAGAAGGTAGCCCAGACCCTAACTTTTTCTTACTTTAAAGACAGACATGAAGTGAATATTTCAGGTGTGATGCAGCTGCTCAAACACTCAGCTTTAAGCAAAACAGAATTTGCTTAAACACTACAGTTAAAACACAAACAGAAGAAAACAGAATTTAGAATTCCTTAACTATTTGAAAACCCAAACGCCTCTCTTAACTAAGGAGCTGTTCCAGTTCCCATAACATCCTGTAAAGGGTGGCACAGTGGCTAAGGGCAGCACAGCAGCTCAGTGGTTAGCACTGCTGCCTCACAGCGGCAGGGACCTGGGCTCGATTCCAGCCTCGTGCGACTGTCTGGAGTTTGCACAATCTCCCCGTGTCTGCATGGGTTTTCTCCAGGTGATCCAGTTTCCTCCCACAATCCAAAGATGTACAGGTTAGGTGAGTTGACCATGCAAAGTTGCCCAAAGTGTTCAGGGACATGTAGCTTTGGTGCATTAGTCAGGAGTAAATGTAGGGTAGATGAACGAGTCGGAGTGGGTTACTCTTCAGAGGGTCAGTATGGACTTGTTGGGCTGAATGACCTGTAGGGATCCTCTCAAGATTCAATGATCCCAGAACCACACCCCTTGGCAAAAGGTAAATTCAAACACAGGTTCTTATCGGCAGGAGAGATTTCAGAGGGAGGAGCCAATCAAGAATCATTTGCTGAAGCATGGAACCTTTTTTTGCACTGCTTCTGAGCCTGCTACCATCAGCTTCTGACTGCCTGCTGAAACTAAACCAAACTGGGAGGACTGGCCGCTGCCCTGCCATTGTTAAAGTAGACAATTTGGCACCTCTGCCTTCACCTCTCTGGGAAAAAACAAGGACAAAATAACCTTTTAAAGTGACAGCATTGTCAGAAGTGCAATCCTCAGTGTTTTGCAAGCTCATTCCATATACTCTCCTCTCTCCCGGTTGTTTGATACCTTCGAGCAGTAAGCATTGCCAAACCTGAGCTTTGAAATTAGGACGTTTGAGCGCCAGTTGCAGTTCACAGAGTAGTCATTGACATTTATGAAAATTTCTGAATGTCGAAATAGTTTCAATTTTTTTCTGAGGGTTTGGGTATAACTTTGTAAGACTACGACTCCTGGCCTAGATTCCCCAGCAAATGGAAATAGAGCAGAATGGGCAAAACTATCTTTCTCTTCATATTTTCTGATTGTAATTTAATCTTACTATTTTTGTGAATTTATACTGTGCTCCAAGCAAGTCCAGTATACCTTTCTGAAGATTTGATATCAGAACTGCTCGGAATTGTCAATGTGGTTTGGCTGAAGTATGGCTTCACTTGTATTCTCACTCTCGTGATTATGCAGGATGGCGTTCCATTCAGCCGTTTTGATCATTTTCCACATTGTGACACTTTAATAATCCGTAAGTCCTTCTATGGTGAATCTCCTTCAGTCTTCCTTGAGTTCATACTATTTGAGGTTTGATATGGTCACCATTATTATGTACATGCACACAATTATAGAACATAGAAGAATACAGCGCAGTAGAGGCCCTTTGGCCCTCGATGTTGCGCCGATCCAAGCCCATCCAACCTACACTAGCCCACCATCCTCCATATACCTATCCAATGCCCGTTTAAATGCCCATAATGAGGGAGAGTCCACCACTGCTACTGGCAGGGCATTCCATGAACTCACGACTCGCTGAGTAAAGAATCTACCCCTAACATCTGTCCTATACCTACCATCCCTTAATTTAAAGCTATGCCCCCTCGTAATAGCTGACTCCATACGTGGAAAAAGGTTCTCATGGTCAACCCTATCTAAACCCCTAATCATCTTGTACACCTCTATCAAGTCACCCCTAAACCTTCTTTTCTCCAATGAAAACAGCCCCAAGTGCCTCAGCCTTTCCTCATACGATCTTCCTACCATACCAGGCAACATCCTATGCACCCGTTCCAATGCCTCCACATCCTTCCTATAGTATGGCGACCAAAACTGCACACAATACTCCAGATGCGACCGCACCAGAGTGCATCATGACTGCAACATGACCTCAGGACTCCGGAACTCAATGATTAGATTACTTACAATGATTTCCACCACTCTATTTACAGATTTATTCAAGAACTCAAGGTCAGTGGGATGAGAAAGAATAAATTGGACATTCGGAGTTTGGATTCGTCCATTCAAAGCAATTTCCAAATGCTTTTGGTGAGTATAAGGAATTAATTTTTTTTTTCCCTGGTTTGCAAGTGGTTGACAAAACTTTGATAATGGGAAATCCTTTGATTAAAGGTTGTATTGGCCTTTATCTAACTAATAGGACTGATCAAAAACACAAAGGCTGATCAAAGTGTTTAATACAGGCCTACACTGAGTGGTATGAATAACTTGATGACAATTTTTAAAGAAGTCACCCAAGGTAAGAGGAACTTTGATAGAAGTTGTCTGCCCTGAATTGTGAAAGCCTTCTATTGTGTACCGTACAAGAGAGTTCTCTCCAAGATTAGAGATTTTGGTAACAATGGTCATATGTGAAGCATTAAAAACCGACTCGAATTGATGTTGGCAGTTATTTTCTGTTTATTACTTTTTATTAATGACCTAGGTGAAGGGATTCAGAGGATATAAAGAATTGCGAGAGTCATGGGACTTCAGGTGATGTTCAATTGTTTCAAGTGGATCTTGACTTCTATTGATTGAGCTCATGGCTGACATGATGTTTGATTGGGGGTGAGGTGGGATTAATCTGGGGGGAAGTGGAGTTTTATTGGGGAGGGGAAGAGAACAAGGTGGGGTTAATCTGGGGGCAAGATGGGGCTTATCGGGCGGTGGGAATGGGGGTTGGAGGAGGGAAAGGGAGTGAAGCAAGGTTTATCCAGGAAAGAGGGGAGAATGAGGCATGGTTTATCAGTGGGGGAGTGAGATGGAATTTAGTCTCTCCTAAGTGATCACATGATTTTTTGGGTGGGAGGGGAATCTGTTTTTTGATTCATAAAGTATCCCCAGTTGGTTATTATTACTAAATGCAGCAGAGGTCTCTTTCTTTCTGTTGTAACTATGTCTTCATGACTCCTATCTGTACGTGCAATGAAACTACTTATGACATTTATTTGTGGATTCATTATTAACACCTAGCTGGATTGTTCTCCTTGAAACTGAGGAGATTGATAGGAGATTTGATAGAAATATTCAGGATTATGACAGATCTAGATAGATCTGTATAAAGATGAGAGGACAGTTTTCAGCTTTAGGGCAAGGGGTGCAAGGGGCAGCACGGTGACTCAGTGGTTAGCACTGCTGCCTCACAGGTTCGATTCTGGCCTCAGGCGACTGTGTGGAATTTGCACATCCTTCCCTGTCTGCGTGGGTTTCCTCTGGGTGTTCCGATTTCCCCCCACAATCCAAAGATGTGCAGATTAGGTGAATTGGCCATTATGTTCAGGAATATGTAGGTTAGGTTCCTTTGTCAGGGGTAAAATGTAGAGTAGTAGGGGAATGGGTCTGGGTTAGTTACTGTTTGCAGGGTTGATGTGGACTTGTTGGGCCAAAGGGCCTGTTTCCACACTGTAAGGATTCTGTGAACTGCAATTGGTAGCTGAGATGGTGTCAGCTACATATCCGTTTGACTGAACCAGGATATTGTGTCCAGTTTCAGTGTCCTCACATTTTCAGAAAGGTGAGGAAAATAACAGAAGAGGTTAACCATGATGGTCCCAGAGTTGATGGATTTTAGATGCAAAGTGTGTTTGGATTGTTCTCTTTGGAACTGAGGAGATTAATAGGAGGTTTGGTAAGAAATATTCAGTATTATGACAAATCTAGATAAAGTAGCAAAAGTCAAACAGTATTAGAGGGCACAGTTTTCAGCTTTAGGGCAAGAGGTGCAAGGGCGTGTGAAACAAGTAGTCATAATCCAGAATACACTGCCCATGAGTGTGGTAGAAACCACAGAAATTGATAAAAATCACACAACACCAGGTTATAGTGCAACATGTTTATTTGGAAGCACTAGCTTTCAGAGCGCTGCTCCTTCACCACGTAGCTGTCACCCGTTGACTATAACCTGGTGCTGTGTGATATTTTTTTAAACTTTGTCCACCCCAGTCCAGTACCAGCTCCTTCATATCGTGACTACCAATTTTTAATTTGGACTGCCATTTACTAACTTGCAAGGCTATGGGAGGTGACTGCCAGGATGGTTGGGAGTTGACATGAATTTGATGGGCTGAATGGCCACCTTATTGAAGTTCTCTGTGGTAGACAACAGGGATCGGTGGTTGTGGTGTATCTCAATTCCCAGAATGCAGTCGACAAGATGCCACACAAAAGGCTGCTGCATAAGGTAAAAGTGCATGGTGTAATGGCTAATGTTTTAGTGTAGAAGGTTGGTTACTGAGCAGAAAGCAAAGAATGGGGTCAAGTGGATGATTTTCTGGTCAGCGATCAGTAGCTAGGGGTGTTCCTCAGGGATCAATGTTGGAACTGCAGTTGTTTACAATTTAAATGGATGATTTAGAGTTGGGGGCAAGTGTGTTGTCTCAAAGTTTGCAGATGACACTTAGTGACCCACTAAGAGTCCCTTAGTGACTATGGGGCATAACCTCAAAATAAAGGGAAGCAGATTTAGGACTGAGTTCAGGAGGGTTGAGAATCTGTGGGATTCCCTGCCCAGACAAGCAGTTGAGGCTTCTGCATTGAACGTTTTTGAGGCAAAGATTGATTTCTGAACAGTAAAGGAGTTAAGGGATACGATGAGAGGATGGGTAAGTGGAGCTGAGTCCATGAAAAGATCAGCCATGATCTTATTGAATGGCGGAGCAGGCTCAATGGGCCAGACAGCTTCCTCCTGTCCCTATTTCTCATGTTCTTATGTGTGTGTTGTAACTGAAATCTGTGACTCCATGATCACTGACTAAACAATACATATAAATCTTAACAAAACTTGCTTGTAATGTGCCATGTTCAACAGGCAGACACCAACGTGGAGCGGATATTTGCTGCAATAACCGATAAAGCTGGCTACAAATATGGAATTTTAAATTTGGATGGACATCGGAAAGAATCGCAACTTAGTTCTGTGAATATGTGTGACAATCTCTACTCCACGCATCGTAAGGTTTGTTGCTTTTTTATTGAGGTTAAATGTTTGAGCTCTTGAAATGCAACTTTGTAACTTCAGGCACTTAATTATCAAATGCATGATGTCCTTTTGTCGTCTTTTGCTTTGGATGTAAAAGATAAAGAAAAGGTTTATCCCCCCTTTGATTATTTCACACGTCGTCCTGTTCTCTGACCAAGAGCTTGATTTAGCGATTAATTCAGAGAATTGTCATTCCCACCGATGAAGTATGACATAGCCTTTGCTGCTATTTTTCCTCAAAGTCATTTACTTGACCATTGATATTGCTCGCAGTCTCACCAATTGGTCAAATGTTATTTCACATTGAATTTACAGCCCAACTTATCTGTGCTGTGTTTAGCTCCCACCCTTCTTTCTCCAACTCTGTAAGCATACCCTTCCATTCCTTTCTCCTCTACGCACTTAGAAGCTTTTAACAGGAAGCTTAATGTGTTATTTGTTCAAACCTATACTGGCAGCATCATGGTTCCGCATTACTGTCTGGATAAAGAAGTTTCACCTGAATTCCTTGTTGAATTTATTTGCAATTAACTTATATTTGAGATCCTTATTTTTAAACAATCCTCTGCCTCATTTTCAAAGTGTTTCTCTCACCACAGATGATCAAATTCCCAAAAAAAAGGTGCGAGAATTAGGCCAATAATGACAAGCCAATCAGTTTAACTTCAGAGGGGAATTTCTAGAAACAACCGTTCAGGACAAAATTAAAAGCCACTTAGTGTGGATTTGTGGGCAAATTGTGCTTAACTAACTTGCTAGACTTATTTTTGAAGAGTTAATAGAGTTGTTGAGCGTAATATGTTTGCGTAGGTTGACTTCCAAAAGACTTAGTACATCACAACAGATTGCATGTAAAGTCTAGCACATGGTATAAAAGGGTTGATGGGAAATTAAACTAGCCATGTGACAGGAAACACACAGCTTGGTTCATGAATGGTTTTCAGACCAGAGAGCGGTTTGTAGTGGAGTTCCTTAGGGCTTGGTAATCAGACCCTGCTCTTTTTGTAGATTAATGACCAGGTCTTGGTACGCATGGTACAAGTTCAAAAGTTGTCAATGACTTGGAAGCAGTATGAACTGTGGGTAGGATAGTGTAGAATTTTGAAACAACATAGACAATTGATGAAATGGTCAGAGAAATGAAATTTAGTGATGGGACTTGTGAACTGATCAATTTTAGAAGAAAGAATGGGGAGAGACAGTCTGATTCAAAGGAGATGTTTCTAAAAAGGATGCAAGACCAAAGAGAGTTTGGGCACAGCTTCATTACTGAAGGTCAGGTTAGGTTGAGAGACTGGTTAATTATGCATGCAGTGTCCTAAACTTTATGAATTGGGGAACAGAATGTAATAACAAGGAAACTATGTTAACTGTCTAAAACAGTGGTTCAGCAGTAACTGGAGTATTGTGACCATTTTTGAGCATTCCTACTTCTGTACTACTCCCTTCTTGACGAACCATTGTGATGTTTGTGCTCTGCTCCATCCTTCTCCCTTTTAATTTCTTATCTATTCTCTCTCCCTGGACTGCAGCTTGGTAGCAGTTGTGCCTTGTACCTTTTCTTGAAGTTTTGAGCTTGGCTTTCTCTTGGCTCTGTTTTGAATGTTTATCTCTATTGCGACCATTCTCATTAATGTGAGATTTCAACATCTGAGACAGACATGCAAGTTGTGCTACTAATTTCTGATGCATCAGTAACTGACAGTGCAAGCCCTTTCTGTAATAGTGAGGGTCGGTAACTTCATAGTACAAGACTTGAATCTTTAGTGTTGTTTTTACTGTCTATACTTTGCATCCATTGTATCTATTTGCTTGAGATTAGGGAAGTGAACTTTAATTCATGTACAAATCTCTTAAATTGCCCATGAAATTGTGGTCCACCATCTGAGAACACAATGTCCAGAATTCTATGCGTTGAGTAGATTCTCTTGAATGATTCTGTCAGTACTTCTGCTGAGTTTGCGTAAACAATTGACTTCAATCCACTTAGAGGCATTATCAATGATAATAATCAGGTTCTTCCCATTAAACTCCAATATTTCTATTCCCACTCTGACCTGTGGAACCAATCTGAAGCCCTCTCCATATGCCTATCAATGACTATTTAAATGCCCTTAAAGTTGGCGAGTCTACTACTGTTCAGGCAGTGTGCTCCATGCCACCACTACTACTGAGTAAAGAAACTACCTCTGACATCTGTCCTATATCTATCACTCCTCAATTTAAGGTTATGTCCCCTCGTGTAATCCTTCACCATCCGAGGAAAAAGGCTCTCACTATCCACCCTATCTAACCCTCTGATTATCTTATATTTCTCAATTAAGTCACCTCTTAGCCTTTTTCTCTCTCACGAAAACAGCCTCAAGTCCATCAGCCTTTCCTTGTAAGACATTCCTTCTATATCCTAGTAAATCTCCTCTGCACCCTCTCCCAAGCTTCCATATCCTTCCTCTAATGCGGTGAGAATACAATACTCAATACTCCAAGTGCAGCCGTACCAGAGTTTTGTACAGCTTACAGCATGAGCTCATGGTTCCAAAACTCAATCCCTCTACCAATAAAAGCTAACACACTGTATGCCTCCTTAATAACCCTATCAACCTGGGTGGCAGTTTTCAAGGATCTATGTACGTGGACACCAAGATCTCTTTGCTCATCTACACTACCATTAGCCCAGTATTCTTTACTCCTGTTACTCCTTCCAAGGTGAATGACCTCACACTTTTCCGCATTATACTCCATTTGCCACCTCTCAGCCCAGCTCTGGAGCTTATCCATGTCTCTCTGTAACCTGAAACATCCTTTGTCATGATCCACAACACTACCAACCACAATGTCACCTGCACATTTTACTAACTCATCCTTCTATGCCCTCATCCAGGTCATTTATAATAATAACAAACAGCAGTGAACCCAAAATAGATCCTTGCAGTAATCCACTAGGAACTGAACTCCCAAGATGAATATTTCCCATCAACCAACACCCTCTGTATTCTTTTAGCTAGCCAAGTTCGGATCCAAATCTCTAAATCACCCTCAATCCCATGCCTCCTTATTTTGTGCTATTGCCTACAGTGGGGAACCTTATCAATCACCTTACTGAAATCCATCTACACCACATCAACCACTTTACCCTCATCCACTTATTTGGTAACCTTCTCAAAGAACACAATACCCTTCACACAACCGTGTTGACTATCCCTAACCAACCTATTCCTCTCTAGATGATTATAAATCCATTCTCTTATAACCCTTTCCAACACTTTACCTACCACCAAAGTAAGACTCACTGGTCTATAATTACCAGGGTTGTCTCTACTCCTTCTTGAACAAGGAGAAATGTTTGCTATCCTCCAGTCTTCTGGCACTATTCCTGTAGACAATGATGACCTAAAGACCAAAGCCAAAGGCCACAATGTTGTGGCCATTACAGAGACTTGGATATCACAGGAGCAGGAATGGTTGTTGGATGTTCCGGGGTTTAGGTGTTTCAAAAGGAATAGAGAGAGAGGGAAGAGAGGTATTGCTAATCAGGGATCGTATCACACCTGCAGAAAGGGAGGCCATGAAGGAGGATTTGACTAGTGAATCAGAATGGGTGGAAATCAGAAACAAGAAAGGAGCAGCCGCTTTATTGGGAGTTTTCTATTGACCCACCCCTCCCCCAGTAGCAACAGAAACATGGAGGAGCAGATTGGGAGGCAGATTTTGGAAAGGTGCAGACATAATAGGGCTGTTGTTGGTGGTGACTTCAACTTCCCTAATATTGATTGGAACTTCCTCAGTGCAAATAGTTTGGATGGAGCAGACTTTGATAGATATGTCCAGGAAGGATTCCTGACTCAAAATGTAGATAGGCTGACTAGAGGTGAGGCTATATTGGATTTGGTGCTTGCCAACAAACCAGGTCAAGTGTCAGATCTCTTGGTGGGAGAGCATTTCGGTGATAGTGATTACAGCACCCTGACCTTTAATATAGTCATGGAGAGGGATAGGTACAGATGATATGGGAAAATGTTTCATTGGGGGAGGGGGGATTACAATGCTATTAGGCAGGAACTGTGGTGCATAAGTTGGGAGCAGATATTCTCAGGGAAATGCATGACAGAAATGTGGAATCAGCAAGGAACACCTCTTCAAATTATGCTTCCCTCTCCTCAGTGCTCTGCTTGCTAGTTGGCATGAGCAATGGTTCCCACTCTGTAAAGTAATGTACTGGCTTGGGTTGTCTGCTCTTTCTTATCTAATCCTGTAAGAGTTTGACAAGTTGTGAACAACACTTTGGTTTATCAGATAAATGTGTTGTCTTAAATGTGTTGTCAGCCTTCACTTCCAAACTTTCAGTTATCCCCTTCATTGTGCATATAATACGCACTGCTTTCTTACTCATTAGTCTGGAAACATGCTGACTGAGAAAACCTTTCTGTAAATATCTTGGGGATTCTTCCCAATCGTTAACCTTTTACACATTTTCCCCACTGTATCATAGATAATTGCTCCCAGTGATCATTGGGACATAGTTTTGTGGCAGAAAGCCCTGTTCATTACCTTCAGCAATCCCCTTTCTCTCTCTTTGTACTCTCGAAGACCATTAAGTTCCCTTGATGCTGTTCTGCTATTCAGATGGATTAGTCCTGCACTATTCAACCACCAACCTTCGTTCTGTAACCCTTCATTTTCCAAACAAAAAGTTATCAACGCCAAAGCAAGATACGGCAGGCTTTGAAAATCTGAGATTATAAACAGGAATTAGCTAGAAATACTCCTGATTTATCTAACTCAAATTCTGATTAACCACCCCGCCTTATTGAAAACCGTTTCTCTTTATCTACCCCATCAAATCCTCCAATCATCCTCAATATCCAATCTATCCTCATAATTTAATCTTTTTAGACCTGGCATCCAGGATGTGTTGATTCTCTGATCATTCTTGTGGATTTGTGATTTCTGGAGTTTAATAGTGTTCTAGATGGAATTTAACCAGAACACCCAAAGTTTGTAACAGCACTTTGTATTCTAGCTGAGGACTAAACATTTTGATTATTTTGTAGCTCAGAACGTGTAGGCCATTCAGCCCCTTGAATCTACTCTGCTGTTCCAGAATATGGCTGATCATTGACCTTAATGACATATTCCTGCACAATCCCCCAAATTTCTTGATCAGAGTTAGAATTAGCTTTATTGTCACATGTATTCACATGAGAACAGTTGCCAGTTGCCAGTTGCCAGTTACAGTGCCATTGTAAGTACCAAGGTATCTAGGCACAGATTCTTAGGGAGAAAAAGTTAGAAAAACAAAGAAGTTAAATGTCCGGCAACATATCTGAAAAATAGAGGAATAAGAGCTCAGTATAGCAGTCCTTCCAATCTAGACCAAGCTGGGCTTTACCTCAAGGTTGGTAGTCTGATCCACTCTTGAGTCCATGCTGGTTTTCACTCTTGCCAATGCCACCTCAGGACAGGAGGTCAAAAGGGAAAAAAAGAGATAAAAAAGAAAAGAAACAGACAGAGTAGACGAAATCCAGTTCCTGAGTCCCACTTCACTGCCATTTTGGAGATACATGTCATTAATATTTTGAAATCTATTGATCTCTGTCTTGAACATACTCAGTGACATAGCCTCCATACTCCTCTGAGGTAGAGAATTCCAAAGATTCACCACCCTCTGAGTGAAAGAATTCCTCCTCATAGAGTCCTACAGCAAGGAGACAGGCCCTTTGGCCCAAACTGGTTCATGCTGATCAAAATGTCTGTGCGTTGTTATCCCCATTTTACTGCACTCGGCCCATATCCTTCTAATTCTTTGCTAACCATGTATTTGTCCAAATGCCTTTTAAATGTTATTAATGTACCCGCCTCAACAACTTGCGCTGGTAGCTTATTCCATATGTACACCATCCTCTGTGTAAAAAACGTTGCCCCTCAGTTTCCCTTTTATTCTTTCCCCTCTAACCTTAAACCAATGCCCTCTTGTCCTCGATTCCCCGACCCTAGGAAAAGGTCTCACCTCAGTCTAAAATGGTTTGCCCCTCATTGTGAGACTGTACCCTGGCTCTAGAACATTCCCATTGCCCTTTCTGCATTCATCTGCCATGCCCTTTAAGAATTTTTGTTTTGTGAGATCGCCTCACATTCTTTGAAACTCTCGAGAGTATAGACATACATTTTGCAATCTTTCCCACAATTCCAAGAATCTGGTGAATATCCGCTGCATTCTCTTTGTGAGGTTTATCCTTCATTAGACAAGGAGCCAAAACTGTACACAATATACCCAGGTACTGTCTCAACAGTTTTTTGTACAAGTGGAGCAAGATTTCTTTGCTCCTATATTCAAATTCTGTTGTGATATACCATTTGCCTTTCAGATTGCTTGCTGAACCTGTATGAAATGTTATCACTGTTTTTAGTGAGTGTTGTAGTTGGTTTGTTGAAATTTTAAAGCCTTCTCATCCCCTAGAATAATACTCGGATGTATTGAATGTTTACAGTGGTTAACCTAACATATCCTGCCACTGTTCTCCCGAATTGATTTTTAACTTCCTTCACAATCTCATTGTATTACCCCAGTGCTCTCAGCACTCTTGGTGAAAAGCTTCTCCCCCTCCTTCATTTGGGTCATTGAAAATAAAACATTATTGTCGTACTTAATTTCTGGTAAGTAGAATCTCCTTGATCCCTTGCTGGCCTGGTTTATCTCAGCCATGATCTAAAACTGTTGGATATCATCTTGCTCGGAGGTCTGCAATTTGTCCTAAACACTTCTGTTGCTACCTCGAATGAAATAAGTAGTTTGATCATTCTGAGTTTGTTAAAGAACAATCGTCCATCTCAGCAAATTAAGTTTGTATGGGATTGTTTTATGATTTTGATGATCCCCTGTAGCTGAAGGTGATACAGTACAACAAAAATGGTGACAAGTGTTGTGATTATTTGATCTCATCTACTCTGATAGTAAATAGTATGTTACACTTTTAACTTGTGTTGTGGAAGCTGTTTTAATAAAATAATAGACTTTTCTAACTGTTGCTAATTCTTACTAATTTTACAGGGGACTGCAGCTTGCTGGGCGTCTCTGAACGGCCGTGATTCTCATGTCTTGTATCCTTGACGATATTTTGAGCTGGTTAATGTCTTCTGATTTAATAACAATTTACTGATCCGCTCTCCAGCAATGGCCATGAAATTAATCCACCTGCCACCAATAGACAATGTGTTAACTCCCGCAGTTTTGTGACTGCTGAGTTTGTTTGCCTTGCGAGTCTTCTCACAATATTGTTTCCTTAGTTAGAAACGTTGCACTTTGCTTCAACAAGGAAGTACAATTGTATTTAAAATTACAAAAATGTTTTTAAAGAGTATTTCAGTAGCATTCAAATTATATGTAGTTTCCTTCGCCCACTTACACAACCTGAAAGGAAGGTAAGTGACTGCTCTAAAAACTTACCTCATGAATAGGTGAAGTAGTATATTTGGGTGGTTGTGTTACCTTAAACACTACTTAGGTAGTGTCTCCCACCCTCTTTGGGAATTTAGAATAGGGGGAATAGAGGTTAGGGCAGTTGGATGTTCCTTCTGCAGAATGTGGGAGGTAAGGGTCACCACTAGTGTCCCTGCTGACTTCATCTGCGGGAAGTGCACCCAACCTCAAAAACCATGTTAGGGAGCTGGAGCTGATGAACTTCAGATCATTCAGGAGGGGGAGGGGGTTACTGAGAGGAGTTACAGGGAGGGAGTCACTTCAGGTACAAGGAGGCAGATGGGTTAGAGTCGGTGACGGAAAGGGAACCAGCAGATAGTGCAGGCCGTTCCCCTCAATAACAATTATACTGTTTTGGATACTGTTGCGGGGGATCGATCTACTAAGGGTAAGCCGTGTGGGGTACAGATCTCTGGCACAGGGTCTGTTCCTGTTGCTCAGAAGGGAAAGAGGGGGAGAGGAGCAGAGCATTAGTGGTTGGGGATTACATAGTTAGGGGACAGATAGGAGGTTCTGTGGGAACGAGAGAGACTCACGGTTGATTCGTTGCTTCCCAGGTGCCAGGGTTCGTGATGTCTTGGATCGTGTTTTTGGGATCCTTGGGGGGAGGGGTGGCAGCCCCAAATCATGGTGCACATAGGTACCAATGACATAGGTAGGAAGAGAGATGGGGATTTAAGGCAGAAATTAAGGGGGCTAGGGTGGAAGCTTAGAGCAAAACAAACAGAGTTGTTATCTCTGGATTCTTACCCATACCACGTGCCAGTGAGGTGAGGAATAGGGAGAGAGAGGAGTTGAATATGTGGCTAGAGGGAGGGTTTTGTATTCCTGGATAATTGGGGCTCGTTCTGGGGTAGGTGGGACCTCTACAAACAGGATGCTCTACACCTGAACCAGAGGGGTACCAATATCCTGCGGGGGAGGAGGGGGGTGTGTGAAATTTGCTAATACTCTTCAGGAGGGTTTCAACTAATTCAGCAGGGGATGGGAACCTAAATTGCAGTTTCCAGGAGTTTGAGAGTAGTGAGATCAGAAATAAGGTTTCAAGGTAGCAAGAGTGCACCAACAAGCAGGAAGGTGGTTTGAAGTGTGTCGACCAGGAGCATCCGGAATAAGGTGGATGAACTTACAGCAGAGTTGGTACCCGGGATTTTGATGTTGTGACCATTTTAGAGACATGAATGGTTGCTGCAGGGATTTAGATGTTTCAGTAAGAACAGTTAAGATGGTAAAAGAGGGGTGGTGTGGCATTGTCAGTCAAGGACAGTAATATGGTGGCAGAAAGGACATTTGAGGACTTGTCTACTGAGGTAGTATGGGCTGAGTTTAGAAACAGGAAAGGAGAGATCACCATATTGGGAGTTTTCTATCAGCCTCCGAATAGTTCCAAAGAGTAGAGCAAAGGAAAGCAAAGATAGTAATGGGGTCTCTAACTTCCCAAATATTGACTGGAAGTACTATAGTTCGAGTACTTTAGATGGGTCAGATTTTGTCGAATATGTACAGGAAGGTTTTCTGACACAGCATTTAGACAGGCCAACAAGGGACTGGGTAATGAACCTGGCCAAGTGTTAGATTTGGAGGTAGGTGAGCACTTTGTTGATAGTGCAATTCAGTCATGTTCACTTTACTGATGGAAAGGGAAAGGTATATTCTGCGGGGCAAGAGTTATAACTGGGGAAAAGGCAATTATGATGTGATTGGGTAAGATTTAGAATGAGGAAGGAAACTGCAGGGGATTGGGCACAATTGAAATGTGGACCTTATTCAAAGAACAGCTACTGCGTGTCCTTATCAGTATGTACCTGTCAGGCAGGGAGGAAGTGGTCGAACGAGAAGGCCGTGGTTTACTAAAGAAGTTGAATCTCTTGTCAAGAGGAGGAAGAACGCTTATGTTAGTATGAGATGTGAAGGCTCAATTAGAGCACTTGAGAGTTAAAAGTTAGCCAGGAAAGACCTAAAGAGAGAGCTAAGAAGAGCCAGGAGGGGACATGAGAAATCTTTGGCAGTTAGGATCAAGAAAAACCCTTAAGCTTTCTGTAGGTATGTCAGGAATAAAAGAATGACGAGAGTAAGATTAGGGCCAATCACGGATAGTAGTGGGAACTTGTGCGTGGAGTCCGAGGAGATAAGAGAAGCGCCAAATGAATATTTTTCGTCAGTATTCACACTGAAAAAAGACAATGTTGTAGAGGAGAATACTAAGATACAGGCTGCTAGACTAGATGGGATTGAAATGCATAAGGAGGAGGTGTTAGCAATTCTGGAAATGTGAAAATAGATAAGCCCCCTCTACCGGATGTGATTCATTCTCTGGGAAGCCAGGGAGTAGATTGCAGAGCCTTTGTTTTTGATCTTTATGTCATCATTTCTGACACTATTCATGTAGAAAGACTGGAGGACAGCAAATGTCCCTTGGTTCAAGATGTGGAATAGAGACAACCCTGATAATTATAGACCAGTGAGCCTTACGTCGGTTGTGTGTAAAGTGTTGGAAAAGGTTATAAGAAGATAGGTTTATAATCATAGAGAAAGGAGTACTTTTAGTAGGGATAGAGTCAACACTGTTTTGTGAAGCATAGGTCATGTGTCACAAACCTTATTAAGTTCTTTGAGAAGGTGACCAAACAGGTAGATGGGGATAAAGTGGTTCATGTGGTGCATATGGATTTCAGTAAGGTTTGATAAGTTCCCCATGGGAGGCTATTGCACAAAATATGGAAGCATGAGATTGAGGGTGATTTTCCTGTATGGATCAGAAATTGGCTAGCTGAAAGAAGACAGAGTGGTGGCTGATGGGAAATATTCATCCAGGAGTTCAGTTCCTAGTGGCGTACTGCAGGGATCTGTTTTGGACCTGGATGAGGGTGTAGAAGGATGGGTTAGTAAATCTGTGGATGACACTAAGGTCAGTGGAGTTGTGGATAGTGCCGAAGGATGATGCAGGGACATTGATAAGCTGCAGAGCTGGGCTGAGAGTTGGCAAATGGAGTTTAGGTAGATAGATTATATAGATTCCCTACAGTGTGGAAACAGACCCTTTGGCCCAACAAGTCCACACCAAACCTCCGAAGAGTAACCCATCCAGACCCATTTCCCTCTGTCTAATGCACCTGGCACTACGGGCAATTTAGCATTGGCCAATCCGCATGATCTGCATATCTTTGGACTGTGGGAGGAAACCCACGCAGATGCAGGGAGAATGTGCAAACTCCTCTCAGACAGTCACCCCAAGGCTGGAATCGAACCTAGGTCCCTGGTGCTGTGAGGCTGCAGTGCTAACCACTGAGCCACTGTGCAGTGCTAATGCGGAAAAGTGTGAGGTAATTTACATTGGAAGGAGCAACAGCAATAACGTGTACTGGTCTAATGGTAAGATTCTTGCTGGTGTAGATGAGCAGAGAAATCTTGGTGTCCGTGTATAAAGATCCCTGAAAGTTGCCACCCAGGTTGAAAGAGTTATTATGAAGGCATATGCTGTGTTAGCTTTTATTGCTGGAGGGATTGAGTTTCAGAGCCAAGAGGTCATATTGCAGCTGTACAAAATGCTGGTGCGGCTGCACTTGGAGTATTGCATACAGTTCTGGTCACCGCAGTATAGAAAGGGTGTGGAAGCTTTTTAAAGGGTTCAGAGCAGATTTACTACAATGTTGTCTGGTGTGGAGGGAAGTTCTTAAGAGGAAAGGAGGAGGTATTTGAGGCTGTTTTCATGGGAGACAAAAAAGGTTGAGAGGTGACTTAATTGTGATATACAAGATAATCAGAGGGTTAGATAGGGTGGACAGGGAGAGCCTTTTTCTTTGGATGGTGATGGCGAGCACGAGGGGACATAGCTTTAAATTGAAATGTGATAGATGTAGGACAGATCTCAGAGTGCAGTAAGGGTGTGGAACGCCCTGCCTGCAACAGTAGTAGACTTGCCAACTTTAAGGGCATTTAAATGGTCATTGGATAAACATATGGATGAGAACGGAATAGTGTAGGTTAGATGGGCTTCAGATTGGTTTCATAGGTCATTGCAACATCGAGGGCCAAAGGGCCTGTACTGCGCTGGAATGTTCTATGTTCTATGATTTGCCTCTTCGCTTGTTTGTTTATTAATGCCTATTGTGTATCCAAGTTTGCAGTTGGCTTGAGGACGTACAACCTTCATTGATGGTGTGGGTAAAAAGTTATTATCCCTTTCCAGAGCCACAGGGAGTGCTGGTCACATGCCCCCAAAACATATATCAATAATTTCCCTTACCCTTTCTAAACATTTACTTAATTGTGTCACATGATTATCTCTGTTTTTGCAATTTTGCAACTCCATTTCAACAACTTATGTCAACACCATCCCATCCACCAAGCTGGTGATCTCTTCAGGAGATCACCAACTTTGTGTTTAGATATGGTCTTCTCATCACAAATCCATTTGGGAGTTTTTTTAATTTTGTGAATTATTGTGGCTATTCTTTGTGATGGATTTGTCTTAATCCAGGTGGGCAAATCTTTTTATTTTGCACATTGAGTCATAGAGATGTACAGCATGGAAACAGACCCTTCGGTCCAAACTGTCCATGCCGACCAGATATCCCAACACAATCTAGTCCCACCTGCCAGCACCCGGCCCATATCCCGGCAAACCCTTCCTATTCATATACTCATCCAGATGTCTCTTAAATGTTGCAATTGTACCAGCCTCCACCACATCCTCTGGCAGCTCATTCCATACACTTACCATCCTCTGCTTGAACAAGTTGCCCCTTAGGTCATTTTTATATCTTTCCCCCCTCGCCCTATGCCCTCTAGTTCTGGACTCCCCGACAACATTAAGCTTTGTTTAAACATAAACATTGAATCTATATGTGGAGCACTCAACTATTCTGCAATCTCACCCATGCATGCATCTTCAATAGTGGAAAGTGAAGCACCAGAGGCTGAGGAAATCATATTCCCTGCAGCAGAGTGAATTTTTGCCTAGTTTAGTCGTTAGGGAGAAAGTATCCATGCAAATATATTCAAGTGACCAACAATAAATATATTGTTGACCCTTGAAAATATAATTCACAAATCTTCTCTGTTAGTTTGCATGGCTTATTTGCCTAGACCTGGTTCTGATATTCTCAATGTGTCCTGGTTTCCTGAGTTACTGTCAGGCATTGACCTTAACACAGATTGTTTTTTCTTTAATTTGGCTTTGTTTAGTTATCTTCTATAACAAGGAATTTGCTATAAGTACAAGCGCTTTAAGTAGCTGTCCAGTGAGCCTTCAACCATTGAAGTTGAAGATTGACAATAAATAGTTTAAATAATACACCTGCTTTTGGCCAGATTGGTGGATGAAACCATTTGCAGAGACAGATTTATACACTTTTTGATGGGGACAGAGTTTCTGGATTATCCACAGAAGAACGTAAGCTGAATTGCAGACATTCAAGTAAAAAGTTAGGCGGAGAAAAAAACATGAATATAGTGGTTAAGAGTAGTGGGATGACACTTGAGGATTGGTTGGGAAGAGTGGATGTTACATCTGCAAAATCAAAGTAATTGAGTGGCACCTAGCATAAAGAACTGAAAACTCTCAAAAGGAAAGGGAGCTGTTATTAAGAAATCCTGCTAAAATGAGAAAAAAAGATGGAAGAAGCATTTTGTAGCGCTAAATGCAAAAAAAAACTGAAGTGATTTGAGATGGGAAAGAGTAACGTTAACATCAATTTAATTGAGCCAACGATACTACTGCGTGAGATGAGAGCAGCAATAAACAGGATTACTCACAAGATTCATGTAAAAACATCGGAAAGAATGCAGCATCAATGTTTATTAAGTTGTGCAAAGATATTTGCTGATCAGGAGAATTGCTAGAGGAATTTATGCTAACAACAATGATCAACCTGAGGAAGAAACTTGAAGTCATGCTGATACTCTGACATTTTGTACAATTTAGTCTGATTGCCCATGCATCAAAGACTGTGGTGAGAATTCCCGCCAAGTGAGTTGAAAGATGTAGAATTACATGGGAGATGGTCCGTTTGAATCCTCAGTAGGAAGGGGAGTGAAAGAAGCTCTCAGTATTATAAGAATAATTGAGTGAATTCAGTTTAGCATTTGGACAGGAATTATTTGTTTTGTAGATTTTGGGAAAGCGCTTAATTGGGTTAACTAGATAAAGCTCTTCACAGTGCTAACAGCCAGAGTGAACTGAAAGGATAAATAACTTTATAAGAAACCTGTACGTGGAAAAGGCAGTGACAGAAGCCAATGGGGAGTCTGAACCATAACTGCAAGGTTACTGTTTATCACTTACCCTCTTCAATGTCCAAACAGAAGCAGTGATTAAAGAAATGTTTAGGAATACAGGATCTATTGTTAAGATTGAGAGAGGGAGTTTGAATATAACATCAGTTGCATTAGCAAATGATAAAGCACAGTCATATATAGTGTCATACAGTACATAAACAGACCCTTTGATCCAACTTGTCCATGCTGACCAGTTTCCAAAACCAAATTTCCCATTTGTCTGCGTTTTTCCCATATCCCTCCAACTGTAGCAAGCAGAGAAGAAATTGTAACAGATGCTACTCCAGTAACAGCATGCATGAAAGTGAAAGTCAAATGAAGGTGAACATTGACAAACCAAAGTGATGCATATCTCAAAACCACGGGTGGTGCAGTGGTTAGCGCTGCTGCCTCATTACACCAGGGAGCCAGGATCAATTCCAGCCTCGTGCGACTGTCTGTGTGAAATTTGCACATTCTCCCCATGTCTGCGTGGGTTTCCGCTGGGTGTTCTGCCAGTAAGGATACTGGCCCATTCTGGTTTAGATGCAGCTTGTATGGATCCTGTGTAACCCAGAAACTGTCCCAATGGTCCAAAAATCTAAAGCTCTCTCTCCTACATCATCCTTTTAGTTATATATTCTTCAGATCGATCTTCCTGTCATGGAGTCAGTGGCATGTGGCACTGAAAGTAATCCAGCGATTACAGCCTTAGCAGTCGTCTTTAATCTACTATTTAACTCTAAATTTGTGCTGCAGGACCTCATTGCTTTTCTGAACCTATGTTGTTGGTACCAACATGTATCACGACTGCTGGCTGTTCATCCTACCCCATCAGAGTGCTGTGCAGCCACTCTGAGACATCCCTGACCCTGGAGGAAACGCGCATTTAAGAACAAAAATGCGAATGCTGGAAATCTGAAATAAAAACAGAATTAGCTAGAGAAACTCAGCAGGTCTGGAAGGAACTGAAGAGAGAAATCAGTTAATGTTTTGTATTCAATAACCTTTCTTCAAAACTCCATTCAAGAGTCTCATTTGCTGCCACAGCACCCCCTGTCGGTTCCCCTCACACTTGAGTCCCCTGTACTAGAGCTCTCCCATTCGTTTTCCTCCCCAGCTGTGCAATGAAGCAAACTGTGGTGCTACAAACCAAGCTGTTACTGCTTTCCCTCCACCTCCACCAAACAGTATTAAATGTGGTACACCTGGTTGAAAGGGGGATAATCACAAGGGACTCTTGCACTATCTGCCCCAGCTACTTGTCTTTCCTGGCAGTCACTCAACTATTTTCTGTCTGTGTAGCCCTTACTGCTGATGTGACCAGCTCGCTAAATCTGCTATCCATGGCATTCTGAATTGGTGCCAGATATGGTGACTTAGAACACTTTACATTGTATGTTTTTGTAAAAGTACTAATGATAATAAGTTAAGATTTTCTGTTCTGTTATGTATGCTCCATAGTGAGTCCATCTGCAGCTTCATGCAGCAAGCCAAGAGCTGAACACACTTTCTGCCTAATTGGTCACTGGAAGTATCCCTGATTTTCCACAGATTGCAGGAGGTGCATTCCATAGGGCCAAGTCCTGCTCGTGTGAACTTTATTAATTACCAATCCAAACAATAAACTAGAAGCCAGTTACTCAACCCTCCGAGTACTCAGCAGATCTTTTCTCTTTCCTTTTTTCTCTCTCTCTCTCTTTCTTTCTAACAAATTACAAAAATAAAGACTTTGCATGATGTCTCCCTCTTGGTACCTAAAGCTGGATCCTAAGTGGCCAGTCAGCATGATCAGAATGATGTTTAAAAAAACTTTTAAACTTTATTTTTATCTCTCAACATGCTGCTGCCTCACAGGCTCCGGTCCGAGACTTCTGCTGCCCAGTGAATAGGCTCACAGACCCATTGGTTTTAATTTTTAATGCAACCGTAATCACCCAGTTAGCTGCTTCCACTTACCCTGCATCACTTTTTTGAACCCTGACATCACCTCAGGAGCTCTGGGATTCAGTGAAGGTTCCATCTGCTGCTCTAACCGAGCTTGATCTGGGCCTCACCCCTCAGGTTCTTATCAGGAAACCTGACAACTGCCGTTCACACTCCCAGTCTGCTGTGCTCGTCTCCTCTCCCCATTCTGCTCCAACTGCTTGCTATTGGGAAAAGGCATTAACTGTGCAGGGCACATATTAAGAAGAAATGGCCTGGTATGAGATATCATGGAGGGAAATTTCAAGGAAAACCATAAAGGAAGCGCATGTTCTATGATTTGAAAATGAAAAGAAATTATTGGAATTGCCAGAGGATAGAAACTGAGCCAAGTACCTGCCTTTGGATAGAGCACAGCTGATAGGAGATACGTTGAACAACCTCACTCTTCGCATTTCTTTGGTTATCTGGAAAGCATTATTGTTATTGAATTCCTGTGGGGCTGAAATTCTCTACTCCAGAGGGCTGTGGAATCTCAGCCTTCTATGTTTAGAGAAGGCAATTGATTGCTGATTACCAATGGTACAAAGGATTATGGGGATTGGGTAAAAGTTATTGAAGCAGTTGATCAGGTAGAGACAGTTATCTGAATGGCTTACTCCTGTTCCTATGCTCCCTATTGAAAAATGTTTGTTGAAGTTAAAGGAGATAATGTTTACAGGGACATCTACCCTTGGTCGTAACATGGTCCAACCAGTCACTGATTGAGGTCTACCCAGATAAAAGCATTTTCCTTCACTGAAGAAAATTAGCTCCTTGAGGAAAGGCCTGCTGATGTCAGCTGACTATCTTTGTGTTCATGAATATGAAATGATGATAGCCAGAAGGAAAGCAGTATTGTGGAGAGTGATAAATTGAAAATTAATAGTCTACGTTATTCCATTGGTAAATAGAACCTCTTGTGTTCATTGATATATAATTTTCCTTAAACTATACCATGCTAGGCTTTGCCTTTCTGGCAATGCGGACGTACCGGGATGTATTAGCCTACTTCCAACTTCAATTTTCAGTGACTCAAATCCTGGTAGGGATTGTATCAGTATTTATCGTTAATATCATAAAGTTGGATTTTTATGAAAACTGTATTTCTCGACAACTTATTCGCCACCTTTTTTTAAATTTGGGTGGACTGCACACTGAATAAGAGGATGTGTGACAAGTGTCATAATCTGTCAAACCAGCGTCATACTGGAGTTTGACTTTCCCTGAAGACATTTTGAAATTAATTTTGTGTATTCACCGTTTGAACCAAAGCATTGGATTCAAACCAGTCTAGCTTCCTAATACTGAACTATCAACTGAAAAACCAGCAACAAAACAACAGATTTGAATGGAATGTATATGGGAGTGTAGTAGCAAGTTGGACTGGACTGGACTGGACTACTCTGAAAGCAAGATAGGCAGATCACAGTGTTAAATAGCATAGATATGTAAATAATAGATAAACAGCGGTAAAAACAACAACACTGGTACAGGCAAATGTTAAGTGTTTGTGACTCCATTCAGTATTCTAACAGCATTAGGGTAAAAACTCTTTGAAAACCGGCTGGTGCGTGTGTTCAGGCTTCTGTACCTTCTCCCAAGTTAGTGAACAAATGCCTGCACAGCAGTGTATAAACCGAATATAATGTCCCTGGAGGTAGTGATACCAGTGTAGAGACATATATCACGATATGAGCTGGGGAGAAGCTTAATCCAGCCAGTTTGCCAGTTTAATATGAAACGTACTTTCTAGAGTAAGGTCATATGGAATAGCTTAGCAAGACATTCAGTTCAAGGACAACTAGGAATGGTCAAAAAATGCTGGCTTTGTCAGTGACCTCCACATCCCATGAAACAATAAAGGAAACAAGGATGTGGAAGTAAATCAATATGAGTGTACCTGCACAATCAGAATTGCTGAAATGGGTACAAATCAGAAAGAGCTCCACTTTGATGCTGCAATCATTTGTTAATATAGTAAGTTAAAAATCTCACAACACCAGGTTATAGTCCAGCAGGTTTATTTGGAAGCACTAGGTGGTTGCTCCTGAAGAAGGAGCAGCACTCTGAAAGCCAGTGCTTCCAAACAAACCTGTTGGACTATAACCTGGTGTTGTGTGAGTTTTGACTTTGTTCACCCCAGTCCACCTCCAAATCGGTAATATATTAGTTTGGGTTGTTTTCT
Organism: Chiloscyllium punctatum; assembly: GCF_047496795.1. NCBI lineage: Eukaryota > Metazoa > Chordata > Chondrichthyes > Orectolobiformes > Hemiscylliidae > Chiloscyllium > Chiloscyllium punctatum. The sequence continues at coordinate 102,293,543 of NC_092742.1, read as the reverse complement.
GGTGTCATAAAAGTCTGTTTGTTGACAATTGCTGATGTGAATTGTTACAGCTGATTGTTGAAAGTTTTCCATGTGGACTGTCCCTTGCACAAAAAACTGGTTAGTAGTCCGAGACCGGCAGCTTCCAATGTTCCAGTCTTTTAATTAAATACAAGGAAGACCTAGGCAGCTTGGGCCTGCAGTCTTTTGACTGAAAAGTTCTTGCAAGTGCTGCTCCAAACCAAAACATCTGATCAGGGAGCCTGGTAGTTCTCATCCTATACTAAAAGCATGCACCATTTCTATGAAATCTACACATTACTACACGGCCTGATATTTTCCTGAGTGTATGTGCCATCTCTAACTTTTGTGTTTCTTCAGTACTGTCATTGAAAATGACTGGTTTTATTTCTCTAAGCCTTTCCTTTTTTTTCTAGTCTTTGCATATTGTTCCTTGCGCATATTTTAAACCATCTTTCAGTCCAGGAGAGTCTCAGAGCAAGAATAGATAATCTGCTAAAACGTCTTCATTATTTCTCTTAAAGTTGTCATGTGTTAGTCAAGAAGAACACTAGTAATTGAGTTGCCTGTCATAGAATATAGAACATTACAGCGCAGCTCAGGCCCATTGGCCCTCAATGTTGCTTCGACCTGTGAAACTAATCTGAAGCCTATCGAACCAACACTATTCCACTTTCCTCCAGATGTTTATCCAATGACCATTTAAATGCCCATAAAGTTCACAAGACAACTACTGTTGCAGGCAGGGTGTTCCATGCCCTTACTACTGTCTGAGTAAAGAAACTACCTCTGACATCTGTCCTATATCTACCACCTCTCAATTTAAAGCTATGTCCCCTCATGCTATCAATCACCGTCCAAGGAAAAAGGCTCTCACTGTCCATCCTATCTAACCCTCTGATTATCTTGTATGTCTCAATTAAGTCACCTCTCAACCTTCTTCTCTCTAATAAAAACAGCCTCAAGTCCGTCAGCCTTTCCTCATAAGACCTTCCCTCCATACCAAGCAACATCCTGGTAAATGTCCTCTGCACCCTTTCCAATGCTCCCACATCCTTCCTATAATGCGGCAACCAGAACTGTACACAATGCTCCAAGTGAGGCCGCACCAGAGTTTTGTACAGCTGCAGCATGACCTCATGCCTCAGAAACTGAATCCCTCTGCCAATAAAAGCTAACACACTGTACGCCGCCTTAACAACCTGGATGGCAACTTTCAGGGATTTATGTACATGGACACTGAGATCTCTCTGCTCATCTACACTACCAAGAATCTTGCCATTAGCCCAGTACTCTGTATTCCAGTTACTTCTTCCAAAGTGAATAACCTCACACCTTTCCATATTAAACTCTGTTTGCTGTCTCTCAGCCCAGCTCTGCAGCTTATCTATGCCCCTCTGTAACCTGCAACATCCTTCTGCACTATCCACAACTCCATCGACCTTGGTGTCATCCACAAATTTACTAACCTATCCTTCTATGCCCTCATCCAGGTCACTTATAAAAATGACAAACAGCAGTGACCCCAAAACAGATCCTTGCGGTACATCACTAGTAACTGAACTCCAGGATGAACATTTCCCATCAACCACCACCCTCTGTCTTCTTTCAGCTAGCCGATCTCTGATCCAAACAGCTCCATCACCCTCAATCCCATGCCTCCTGTGTTTTCTGCAATAGCCTACCGCAGGGAACCTTATCTCAAATGCCTTACTGAAATCCATATACACCACATCAACCGCTTTACCCTCCTCTACCTGTTTGGTCACCTTCTCAAAGAACTCAATCAGGTTTGTGAGGCACCAAACTGTCTTGACTATCCCTAATCAAATTATTTCTTTCTGGATTATTATAAATCCTTACTCTTATAATCCTTTACTGAAGTAAGACTCACTGGTCTATAATGACCAGGATTGTCTCTATTACCCTTCTTGAACAAGGGGACAACATTTGTCATTCTCTAGTCTTCTGGCACTATTCCTGTGGACAATGATGACGTAAAGACCAAAGCGAAAGGTTCTGCAATCTCCTCCCTAACTTTCCAGAGACTCCTAGGAGAAATCACATCTGGCCCAGGGAACTTAACTATTTTCACACTTTCCAGAATTGCTATCACCGCCTCTTTTGTGAACCTCAATCCTGTCTAGCCTAATATCCTGTATCTCTGTATTCTCCTCGACAACGTTGTATTTTTCCAGTGTAAATACTGACGAAAAATATTGATTTAGCGCCTCTCCTATCTCCTCAGACCTCATGCACAACTTCACATTACTATCCTTAATTGGCCCTAATCTTACCGTGGTCATTCATTTATTTCTGGCATACCGATAGAAAGCTTTAGGGTTTTCCTTGATCCAACCTCTCATGTCCCCTCCTGGCTCTCTCTCAGCTCTCTCTTTAGGTCTTTCCTGGCTAGCTTGTAACTCTCAAGCGTCCTAACTGAGCCTTCACGTCTCATCCTAACATAAGCCGCCTTCTTCCTCTTGGCAAGAGATTCAACTTCTTTAGTAAACTGTGGCTCCCTCGCTCAACCACTTCCTCCCTGCCTGACAAGTACATAACGCGTCAAGGACACACAGTAGCTGTTCATTAAATAAGCTCTATGTTTCAATTGTGCCCGATCCCCTGCAGTTTCTTTCCCCATCCTATGCATCCTAAATCTTGCCTAATCGCATCATAATTGCCTTTTCCCCCAGCTATAACTCTTGCCCTGTGGTACATAACTACCACAGTAAATATAACCGAATTGTGGTCACTATCACCAAAGTGTTCACTTACCTCCAAATCTAACACCTGGCCTGGTTCATTACCCGGTACCAAATCAAATGTGGCCTCGCCCCTTGTTGGCCTGTCTACATACTGTGTCAGAAAACCCTCCTGCACACACTGGACAAAAACTGACCCATCTAAAGTACTCAAACTATAATGTTTCCAGTCAATGTTTAGAAAGTTAAAGTTCCCCATGACAACTACCCTGTTACTCTCACTCCTATCCAGAATCCATCTCTACAATCCTTTCCTCTATATCTCTGGAACTGTTTGGAGGCCTATAGAAAACCCCCAACAGGGTTACCTCTCCTCTCCTGTTTCTAACCTCAGCCCATACTACCTCAGTAAGCAAGTCCTTATCAAACGTCCTTTCTACCACCGTAATATTGTCCTTGACTAACAATGCCAGATCTTGCTCTCTTTTGCCACCTTCCTCATTTTATACTCATAGAAATCTAATTTGGTGATTGCAAATAAGGATGAATGCATTTCAAATGCTAAAATGATATGGCCAGTTTTTTCCTACATATTATTAGTGGATCTCCTATAGTACTGTTTACAGTAAGTTGCATGATACCCTGCTTTATAAGTGTCATATTAAACCATATAATGCAGGATCTGTTCACTTACAAAGCTAGTGATGCCCCTGTTGAGCTACATGCTTGGTTGCTGTTCCTTCGAATTAATTGCCTCGAACCACCTTTCTGAAAAAGATCATTAATAAGGTCACTTCAAGAAGGCTGCAGGGTTTCCTGGAAAAATAACTGGATTTCCCTGCTTTAAATATAGTGGTGATTTTGGAAGCCTCACCAGCAACTGGCTGGTTCCATTTGAATCAACCAACTATTTGTACTTGTGTAGCATACATCGTGGATTTCTATATGCACATCCTCGTATCATGCTGAGCTTGATTGCTTGGAGAAAATAATTTTTAAGTTATGGACATACAGTGGTGGTTGGGGGTGCAGATGGTTTTGTCTTGTGCTTTTCTGTCAAACAACACTACTCAACATCTGTGCTGTACCCTTCCTTATCATGATCAAAAATAAATCAATTACCACAGGTTTTAGAGAGTTCACCTGCTTTAATATGGATCCTGTTGCATTTCCTTTGTAGTAAAGTTTATCTTTTGGCTAAGAATGCTACAAATGAATCAGAGCCTTGCCGATTCGTTGCACTTTGCCAGTTAGAACAGAAATCAGCTATAGAATGTTTTTAGTATCATAATACAACCTGCTGTCTTTTTACATCTACAGCGGATCACCTGAGTATGCTGTGTAACTTTAGGAGTTCAACGGTCTGGTCCTGTGCCTGGTGCTTCAATCCACAAGCTGATAAATGCTTCAGTACAGGTAAAGTCAACAAATTACTTGTGAACCAGCTCCTCTTAGTATTTGACAACATAAAGCTGTATTTCCTTGTGTGTTGTAACCATTTTACTTTTGTTCAAGTCAGTGGTTTTGCATCTTAAGAAGTTTGCATCTGAAAATTAAGATAATTGACTAAATTTTCCAGAATAATGTTTGTATTCAGTTGGTTTACTGTGCTTCACTTTTCAGCACACGTGTACGTTTAATTTGTTCTGTGCTGAGTTACTGAGATGCAGGCTAGTAGAGATATTATACTTAACCTCTAAATCCTTGTATTACTCCCGTCCCATTCTGCTGGTCCTGCATGTGGAAATCTAAGAACAGGATTCAGCTCAGCTGTGAAGCCTCCTCAGTAACATAAACTAGTATGGGAAAGATAGATAATGAGATACTCAAAGCCTTACCACATCACAGAGTCTTAGTCGGGTCCTTTTAATAGAAAGGGAGGATTATTGAGGTAAGTTGTTAAATAGTGAGAGAAATTTGTTTTAATTTGACTGTCAAGTGAACATTGGTCAACTTTTAGATTTAGCTTGGTGCTACATTTGCTTGATGTGGTAGAGAGAGAAGCTTGAGCGTTCTGGGTCATCTGACATGGATAGTGTTGTTTGAAGAAGTGTTTCCCTTGGCCAACATGCCCCATCCTCCTCACAACTAATGTCAGCAGAAAAGCAACTCAATTATGTATCTTATCTGGTGTTTGTGGGACCTTGATGTCCTAAGGTTGTATACAGTCTGTAGTCTTCAGTCCAATTTATCCATGCTGACCAAATTTCCCAAACTAAACTAGTCCCATTTGCTTTCATTTGACCCATATCCCTGTATACCTTTCCTATTTGTGTAACAGTCCAAATGTTTTTTTTAAATGGTCTAACTGGAACTTCAACTACCACTGTCTGGCAGGTCATTCCATATATGAACCAAACTCTGTGTAGAAAAAGTTGTCCCCCTGGTTCCTTTTTAAATCTGTCTCCTCTCACCTTAAACACATGCACTCTAGTTTTGAATTCCCCTATCGTAGAGGAAAAAAAGACCTTCGCGATTCACCTTCTCTATGACGGTCTTAATTTATAAACCTCCAAAAAAAAGTCGCCGCCTATCCAGCCTCTCCTTATAATTTAAACTCTCCAGTCCTCATAACATCCTCGTAAGTCTTTTCTGCATTATTTGATAATATCCTTCCTACAGCAGGCTGACCAGAACTGTTTACTCTTCTCCAAAAGTGGCCTCATTAATGTCCTCTACAAGTATTCTTAGAAGGAGTGGTTAAATATAGAGTCATAGAGATGTACTAACATGTTGGGCCTGTACTCATTGAGATGTGATATTATTGAAATATAAGATCAGAGAGTTTCATTGAGGGGATGTTGAGAGGCTGTTTCTCATAAGGGATTCTGGAACAGGAGACACAGTTTCAAGATCAGAGTTATGTTATTTCACCTGCAGACAGGGGAGGCATCTCTGAGGATTGCTAGTCTGTTCCATGGAGATGGGATCATTAGTATATTCAGAGTGAAATGAACAGATTTTTGACAGGTAAAGAAGTGAAGGGTTCTGGGGACAGCCTGGAAACTGGTGTGAAGAAAGGTCAGTCATGATCTTTGTTGCATGATGCAGCTCTGAAGGGCAAATTGATATACTGCTCCTGTTTCTCATGGTTTTTATCACTTTAGATTTCATGGTTGCTCCTAGAATGGATCAACATAAAAGATGAATAGGTTATGATTCACTTTGAGACATCTTGAAGATGTTGTTTGCATTCCTTGATCTTGAAATATTGAAGCAAAATCGAGTCCATGAAATAATGTTAGTGTTCAACTGGAAGGAAGTTACCCATCCATCCACTCAGTCCACTACAATTGGTTGTAACCTACAGTAGTGTCTCGACATACGAATGACCCCGTTCACAAACAAATCGGTTTACGAATGGGATTATACGTAAAATTTTGCTTCAACGTACGTACGAAATTCAAGGTGAACATTTTAAATGACAATGGGATGTCCCATTTTCGGAAAATTCTGCAACAAAGAGAAAAACAAGCTTCTCTGAATCGTATTCTTGTGGCATCACCAACCTCCAAGAGACAAAAGAGAGAAAAGACTCCAGAAATATCCGAGCAGTGGGGAAATTGCTTCAGTTCGCAAACCTTTTGGTTTGTGAACCGGGTCCCAGAATGGATTAGGTTCGTAAGTCGAGGTGCTAACTGTAGTTTGGTTTTGTTGAGTTTTTTGAAAAAACAAATTGGGATCAAACCTGCACAGCAACCTGTGAGCATTGGGCCACCAAGACTAATTTTTCAGATCATTAGTTCACTTATGAATAATGTAATGATAGAATGATACAAATTGTGCCACAATTTCAGTAGCTTCTCATTGGTGTGAAATATACTCTGTTTCTTCTTGTCACCCAAACCTGGTGTAGCAACAATCTTGTCCATAGACTTCAAAACATGCTGTGTCGGTTTTAGAAGGCAGGCTTTTGAATCTTCACCAGGTAAGTCACAATTATTTGTTTTGCATTGTGTTTTCTAGGTTTGTTGAACTGTGTCTGTGTGACCGATGCCGTAACAGGTCAAAAACAGATATTCTACACAAACAGCAGTGTTCTTGCTCAGCAGTTTGCTCATAGGGTAAGCAAGGATTTAAAATACTGAGTTTGCTCTGAGTGAAAAAGAGTTATGAAACAGACCAAGCAGTTTGTATAGAGTGAAGCAACATGTTAATATTGTTTTAAAGTTGTCTTATTCTGACAAAGGATATGTTCTGGATTTTTGGCACTTTTTTTCTTGTCCTAGCATTTGTGTGTTTGGAATTGCTCAATCCCAGTTTTTACATGGCTCAAAGTCCTTCTGTTATTTTCTCTCCCACCAATTAGCTGTAGCATTTACTTTGTGATATTGAGATGAGAGCAACACTGGCTAGTCCAGTATTTGTTATCCATTTCTTTTCCGAGATGTTGCTGAGCTATTTTCTGGATCTGCTGCAGGCCTTGTAGGTGTAGCTACGCTCACAGGGGATTAAGGGAATTGCGGTGAATTTAGGTCCAAGTCAGTGTGATGTTTGATTTTGTTTTTTGGGGCAGTTGTTTACCTCTGCCAGCACCTTTTGTTCTAGCCAGTAGAGGTCCCTTCTGGGTTTGGAAGTTAATGCTTCCAAAGTTACTGCAGTGCATCTTGAAGGTGGTACACACCATTGCTACTGAGCTTCAGTGTGGTGGGCTGCTTTGTCCCGAATAGTGTCAAGCTTCAGGAGTGTTGTTGGAGCTGCACATAATCAGGGAAGTGGAGAATATTCCACCACAGTCCACACTTGTGCTTAATGGATGGTGGACAGGCCCTGGAGAGTCAGGAGGTTTTGTTACTCACTGCAGGATTCCTACACTATTTGTATGGCTAGTCCAGTTCAGTGTCTGGTCCCTGGGGACCACTCCAGGATTGCTTGTAACTTCTTTGATTGGAAGTTAATTGACACACTTTTTGTTTTTCCAGTGTGCACAAATATTTGATGGAGTGTGACATTCACCTATCATAACGAGGAAGACACAGTATCTGATCAGTCATTTTATTTATGGTATCTTGCTTTAGCTATGTTGTTTTCTGCATGAAATTGTCAGTTCTTCCAGCATCCAAGGGTATTCCTCTGTCTAATCAGGCATCGAAGTATTGGCAGTTTTTGATACTTTTTGTCTTGATCCAGTGTGATTGCATTGAAAATAAAACTCTAATAATTTAGCCAAACAGAGCTTTTTAGACAAGGGGTTATAGGATTGATTTTTCTGATTGGTAAGAGTTCAAAGTCACATCTGCAGGTGTACCAAGAATTCTGAACGTGCAATGTTTCTGCAGGCCCCTGTGTTGTATAATGGCTGTCGATCGGGAGAGATTTTCAGCCTAGACATCAGACAACGAATGGCAAAAGCCCTGAGCTGGGCAGGTACAACAATCTCCCAAAACTCTGCTGTGACTTCCATCCAGCTCTTACAGGATGAAAATTACCTCTTGGCTGCAGACATGATTGGAAAGGTAAGCTACCAGGGTGTGTTCAAGAATTTATAATCATTTATGATTGGCTACAGTATCTATAGAAATGTTTAAGCTGTATATGTTATCTTTCGGGTTTTTGCTGTCATTTTTTTCAATCACAATTAAATCTGTTTATTCAGGTTAGGTACGGTCATTTCAAACCTTGCCTCGATCACCTGTTTGTGTCTGACTCCTCCAAATGCATCCATCCTTAACCTTAAGTCAACATTTATTCTCTCTCATTTTCTCTCTTTCCTTCCTAAGGACCAGATTCAGTTTCAAGGCAATATTTGGTCAGAGTGACCATTATTCATGGATTAGTTCAACACTCTTGCCTCAGAATGACATCACAGCCACAGCCCCCTCCTCACGTTTTGCACAAGAGTCACAAGACACTCTATGCTGGCTAGAAATATTGAGCTCATTGTGGGTACTTGGACACACAAATAGAAGAGTCAGCCAAGACCAACAAAGCTCTCAAGAAACTAAAGCCTGAAGATCACTATTTACGTTAGAAAACCAAACATACCATATTCATAGAATGTGAGAGCTCTACCTGAACCACCATTTTGAACTGATTTAGCCCATGTGTTTTTCTCTGCTGGCTACCACATTTCTAAACGGCAAAATTAATAAAAAAGCATGTTTATTCCAATGTCTTTCCCAATGCTCAGTTACTCAGAACTATTTATGGCTAGTTGGTGTTCATGGATATGGATCGTTAGCTGTCTTCCTGTTTGTCCTATGTAGTGTTTTGTGCAGTCCTTGCATGGGATTTTGTATACTACGTTGGTTTTGCTCATGCTGGGTATCGGGTCCTTTGTCCTGGTTGGTTGTTGTCTGAGAGTGGCTGTTGGTTTGTGTGCTGTTATGAGTCCTAGTGGTCTTGGTAGTCTGGCTGTCAGTTCAGAAATGTTCTTGCCACAAAAAGACACGACCAGCTTAGTAGCCACACACGCAGATGACAGGCAACATGAGTTCGACTGGGACAACAGTACTATAGGACAAGCCAAACAGAGAACAGCCAGGGAATTCCTAGAGGCATGGCACACATCCACAGATTCTATCAACAAACACATCGACCTGGACCCAATTTCGTGGCCACTGCAGTGGACAGCTGGAACTGACAACCGGAAGCGGCAGATACAAATCACTATAAATGCCGGAGGAAAAAACACAGAAGCGCTCCCAAGCAGTGAGGATGTCACCTAGACAGGGGACGAAACGTCTGCAACACAAATTCCCAGCTCAGGTATGATTTAATTACAGAGATGTGACTACAGGGTGAAAAAGATTGGGAAGTGAACACCAAAGAAGATGTGGCATTTAGGAGGGATAGGCAAATAGGAAGAGGAGTTGGGAATGACTCTTAATGAGAGTTGAGATCAGTGCATTAGTAGAAGAGGATCTTAGATCAAGAATCAAGATGTAGAATTTATATTGCTGGAGCTAAGAATTAGCAAAGGGCAGCAAATCTTGGATATAGGTCTCCAAACTGCAGTGGTAGTGTTGGGAAATTACGTCTGATGTGAGTAATGCAGTATGATGAGCAATGTCAAATTACACTGAACGAGGATGAACCATATCAACAGCAATATTGTGGAGATGAATTCCTGTCATATGTGCAAGATGGGTTTCTGGATTAGTGTATTAAAGAGCCAACTAAGGATCAAGCAAATTTGCATTTCATGTGCAATGAGAAAGGATAATTAGTAATCTTATCTTGATAGTGAGCATTTGGGAAATAGTGACAATATGTGATAGAGTTTTGCATTAAGGTTGAAGTCAGTACAGTTCATTTTGAAACTGGAGTCCTAAATCTGGAGAAAGGAAATTATGGAAGTGTGAGAACCAAGTTGGTTATGGTCGATCAGGAAAACGCGTGTACAGATTTGATGGCATGTAGGCAGTGGTTAATATCTATGGAAATATTTCCTTCTCAAGGGCAACAAGAGATGGATAAGAAATGCTGGTTCTGAAAATAGAAAGACTACATAGATATACATTCCTGTAAGCCACAAACACCCAAAGGAAAAGGTGAATTACCAAACAAGTTAAAGATTGATTAACTATGCCAGAAAATCTGGTAAGTCTGGAGATCAGAAGCAATTTAGAACCCAGCAAAGGAAGATCAAAAGGTTAGCTCGGAAAGATGGATGCCCTCGGGTGAATTTATAATGAAGGATGTGGCTAACAGGGATAGTGAATCCATTGCTTATCTTTCAAAGTTCGACAAATTCTGTAAAGGTTCCAGCAGTGGCAAATGTTATCACACCATTTCAGGAAGGAGGAAGAAGGAATATGAAGAATTTTATGTCACCAAAAGCTAGAATATATCATAAAGGACAGGATAACTAGATATTGAGAAACGTTTGGTAAAATTGGGCAGAATCAGCACAGATTTACAGAATCTGTGGGCGGCACGGTGGCACAGTGGTTAGCACTGCTGCCTCACAGCGCCTGAGACCCGGGTTCAATTCCCGCCTCAGGCGACTGACTGTGTGGAGTTTGCACGTTCTCCCCGTGTCTGCGTGGGTTTCCTCCGGGTGCTCCGGTTTCCTCCCACACTCCAAAGATGTGCAGGTCAGGTGAATTGGCCATGCTAAATTGCCCATAGTGTTAGGTAAGGGGTAAATGTAGATGTAGGGGTATGGGTGGGTTACGCTTCGGCGGGGCGGTGTGGACTTGTTGGGCCGAAGGGCCTGTTTCCACACTGTAAGTAATCTAATCTAATCTAATCTAATCTAATCTAATCTAAAGAGAAATCTTGTTTGACAAAGTTGTTGAAATATTTTGAGGAAATTATTTGTAAGATTGATAAAGAAGAGTTAGGGATGGGGTGGCGTTTCAGAAAGCTTTTGATGATGCCCCATACAGGAAGTTAAAATATAAAATTCGAGTATGGAATAGGTGGAAATATATCAGTATGGAGTTAAAAGACAGATAACAGAGTTGGAATAAAGCATTCTCAGGTTGGCAACTTACAGGGTATTGTAAGGATCAGAGCTGCAGCCATATTCATATTCAGCCAATTCACAGTCATATTCATAGCTATCCAATGCTGTGGATATGGTCACCATCTGTAATATTTACAAGTTCACAGGTGACCCATAATTTGGTGGGAATGAGAGTTGTGCGGAAAGTGCAAAGAGGCTTCAAGTGGACTTCGAACTGCTGAGTGAGTGGACCAGGACATGGCAGATGGAATTGAATGTGAATAATTATGAAGTTATCAACTTTAAAGAAAAAAAAGACAACAGGATATTTAAATGGAGACAGGATGGAAATGTAGGATATAATTGTTTCGGTTCCTTAAAGACAGCGTACAGGTGTAATAAACCTTCATCGCAAGGGTATTTGAGAATAGGAGTAAAGATGTCTTACTGCAGGTAGAGGCGTTGAGACTGCACCTTGAGTACTGTTTTGTTGCCTTTGTTTAAGGAAAGATATACTTGCCTTAGGGGGAGTGCAGTGGAGGTCCTCCAGTTCAATCCTTGGGAGGACAGTATTGTCTTATGAAGAGATCGAAGAAACCGAAACAGGCCATATCCATGTGCAAATAGATGCGGACAATATTTGGTCTCCAGCTGGGAAATTGTGAGTACCATCACAAGTGCCAGGCAATGATCATCTCTAACAAGAGCAAAATCCTATATTCCCTGGCATTCCAAAGAATGTGGGGTGACCTCACTGAAATTTAGAAAATTCTTGACAGTGTGAGTGACAGGTGGTTGTAGATGAGATGTTTCATAGGTTGATAAGTCTAAAACTAAGGGATGTCATCTCCAGATAAAAAAGCCATTTAAGACTGAGCTGAAGAGAAATTTCATCATTCAGAGAATGCTTAATCTTTGCAATTTATCCAATTCCTGATGAAAAGCTTATACTCGAAATGTCGACTCTCCTGCTCCTCGATGCTTCGAGCACTACACCTTTTGACTCTGATCTCCAGAATTTATCCAACCCAGTCAGATGTGTAAGATCAGTCACTGGGACTAATATCATCAAGCGATATGTAGATTGTGTGGGAAAATAACATTGAGATTGATCGGCTATGAAAGCAGTCTGGATGGGCTGAATGGCCTATTCCTGTGTTCCAACCCAAGGGTTCTAAAAGAGAATTTTACAGATATTGGAAATCTGATTCCAGAATAGTCCCAGCAGATTGGAAGTTAGCAAGTGTACTATTGAGAAAATGGGGAGCTCTTGACCAGTTAACCTGATTTCTGGAAGTGCTGAAAATATTGTTAAGAAAGGCCCAAAAGTAGAAAAACACATTATGATTAGATCAAGTCAACCCTGATTAATGATGGAGAAATTCAGTTTAACATATTTATTCCATTACACTTCTATCACAAATGGACACATGCTGCTTCAGTATCTGAGGTGTCACAAATGCTGTTGAACATTGTGCAATCGTCAGTGAACATCCCTATTTCTGACCTTATGATGAAGCGAAGGTCGTTGATAAAGTAGCTGTAGGGTGGTTGGGTCTAAGACACCTTTCCTGGAGCTGAGATGGTTGACTGGCATGGTGGTTCAGTGGTTTGCAGTGCTGCCTGACAGAACCAGGGACCTGGGGTTAATTCCACACTCAGATGACTGTGTGGAGTTTTCGCATTCTCCAAGTTTCTGCGTGATTTCCTCTGAGTGCTGCAGTTTCCTCACACTGGTCCAAATACTTTAGGTGGATTGTCCATAGTGTTCAGTGATGTGCTGACTAGGTGGATTAGCCATGGGAAATGCAGGGTTACAGGGATAGGCGAGGGAATGGATCTGGGAGGGAAGCTCTTCGGAGGATTGGTTTGGACTGGATGGACCAAATGGCCTGCTTCCACACTGTGTAGATTTGATGACCTCCAACAACCATAATCATCCTCCTATGTGCCAGGTATGACTCTAACCAGTGGAAAATTTGCCCTCTGACACCACTGATCCCAGTTTTTTACGAGGGCTCCTTGATGTCACTTGTTGTCAGGGCAGACAGTCTACCTCACCTCGAGTTCAATCTTTCATTTGTCTCTCGACAAGGGTCAGGAGCTGGTTAGCCTGGTGGAACCCAAACTCGGCATCACTGAGCAGGTACTGATTGATAGCAATATGGATGACATCATTCGTCACTTTACTAATGATCGGGAGCAGACTGATGGGGTGGTAATTGACTGGGCTGGATTTTCCTGCATTATATGTACAAGACATATCTGGGCAGTTTTCCATATCATTGTAACTGCACTGGAAGAACTTGGGTAGGGATGTGGCAAGTTCTGTTGCTCAAGTCTTCAGTACTATTTCTGGAAAGTTGTCAGGCCCCGTAGTCTTTGTTTTATCCAGTGTGTTCAGCAATTTGAAAATATAACATGGAGTGAATCAAATTGGCTGAAAACTGGTATCTATCAAGCTGGGGACCTCAGGAGGAGGCCGAAATGGATCATCTGCTGGGTACCTCAAACTTATCTTTTGCCCTGATGTGTTGAGCTCGTCCACCATTGAGAATGGAGGTATTTGAGGAGCCATCACCTCCAGTGGATTGTTTAATTGTCTGCCGTCATTCACAACTGGTGTCAGAGGACTGCAGAGCTTTGATCTGATCAATTTAGTTGTGGAACAACTTAGCACTGTCTATCAGTTGCTGTTCCCCCTATTTGGTTTTTCTTTTCTTTATTGCACAGATGTGTGTGTCTGTAGCAAGGTAAGCATTTTGTACACATCCCTAATTGCCTTTGAACTGAGTGTCTTTGACTATTTCAGAGGTTATGTACGAGTGAGCTAAACTGCTGTGCATCTGAAGTTGCATGTAGACTGGTTAAGGACAGCTGAGTTCCTACTCTAAAAGACATTGATATGCCATTGTAGCTTCACCAGGATGAGATCTCCAATTTAGATATGCCTGGGACTGCTCTTGGCACACCCTCCTGTACTCTTCATTGAACCATGTTTGATCCCCTGGTTTGATGGAATGGTTAAGTGGGATTTGCTGGGCCAGGAAGTTGCAGATTGGTGTTGGAGTACAGTTCTGAGGTTCATGATAGCCCACAGCACCTCATGGATGCCCAGTCTTGAGTTACTAGATCTTGATTTGATTTGTTATTATCACACATATTGAAATACAGTGAAAAGCATTGTTTTTCATACTATCCTGGCAAATCATACCTTATGTAAGTACATCAGGGTAAACAGAATACAAATTATAGTGTTACAGGAACAGAGAAGGTGCAGGGAATGATTAACTTTAACACACGAGAGTCCATTCAAATGTCCAATAACAGTGGGGAAGTAGCAGTTTTTGTGTCTGTTGGTCTGTTTTTGAACTTTTGTATCTTTTGCCTGATGGAAAAGAATGGAGAGAGTATAACATGGTAGGAGGGGTCTTTGACTGTGTTGGCTTCATTCCCAAGCCAGCAGGAAGTGTAGATGGAGTCAATGGAAGGAAGGTTGGTTTGTGTGATGGACTAGATTGCATTCACAACTCTGTGTAATTCCTTGCAATGTTGGGCACACCACTTGCCATACCAAGCTGTGATGCATCTGAATAGGACACTTTCTATGCTGCATCTACAAGAATTGGTAAGACTTATTATGAACGTGGTGAATTCCCTTAGTTTTCTGAGGATGTAGGGTGGGTTCTTGACCACTATCGATATGGACGGACGAGGACAGATTGTTGACGATATTTACTCTTAGGATCTTGAACCTCTCGACCATCAGTACCATTAATACAAACAAGGGTGTGTCCTGTATGCTGCTTCCTAAAATCGATGATCAGTTCCTTTGATATTGAGGGAGAGATTGTTATCTTTACACCACTCCACCAAGCACACTAGCTGTTTCCTTGTTATTTATTATCTGACTCATTGTGGTGGTGTCATCAGCTGACTTAGATCTGACCATTTCACTGGCCACAGAAGACATGCTAGATGATTGGAGGATAGCAAATGTGGTTCCTTTATTCAAGAAGGGTATCAGGGATAGGCCAAGTAATTACAAACCAGTTAGTCTGATGTCAGAGATAGGGAAATTGTTGGAAAGCATTCTGAGGGCCAGGATCAGTCAACATTTGCAAAGGCAAAGGTTGTCAGGGATAGTCAGCACATATTTGTTAGAGAGAGAGCTTATGTGACTAATTTAACTGAGGTTTTGAAAAGGCGATGAAGTATATTGGTGAAGTTAGTGTAGTTGATGTAGTTGACATGGACTTCAGTAAGGTCTTTGACAAGATCCCACCTGGACTACTGGAACAAAGTAAACCATGGGATTCAAGACAAGTTGACAAACTGGATCCAAATTGGCTTACAAGTAAGAGATAAAAGGCGTTGATGGAGGTTTCTTTTTGTGATTGGGAACCCAGTGGTATACCACACGAGTTGGTGCTGGCACCCATGTTGGTTGTTATGTGCATTAACATGTTGGATGCGAATGAAGAAGTAAGTTTACAGATGATATGAAACTTGGTAATGTTGATAACAAGGAGAATGGTCTGCATGCTGCAGTTATACAGATATTAGATTAGATTAGATTACTTACAATGTGGAAACAGGCCCTTCGGCCCAACAAGTCCACACCGCCCCGCCAAAGCGCAACCCACCCACACCCCCACATCTACCCCTTACCTAACACTACGGGCAATTTAGCATGGTCAATTCACCTGACCTGCACATCTTTGGAGTGTGGGAGGAAACCGGAGCACCCGGAGGAAACCCACGCAGACACGGGGAGAATGTGCAAACTCCACACACAGAGTCGCCTGAGGCGGGAACTGAACCTGGGTCTCTGGCGCTGTGAGGCAGCAGTGCTAACCACTGTGCCACCGTGCCGCCCACGATATTGATCCGCTGGTAAATTGGACAGGATACTGGCAGATGGAATCTAGCCCTGAGTAATGTGAGATGATGTATTTTGGGCAGTCAATTCACAGTGCATAGTAGGTCCATAAGGTATACTGAAGGAATAAAAGATATTGGTATAGAAGCCCACAGATCACTGAAGTTGTCAGCACAGGTAGATAGTGGTGGAAAAAGCTTACCTTCATTTGCTGAGGCACAGAATATAGGAACAAGGAAATCTTATTGCAAGTTAGTGCATTGGTTGGGCCACACATAGAATGCTGTGTGCAGTTCTGGATGCTACACAATCAGAAGGACGTGATTGTACTGGAAAGGACGCAAAGGAGATTCATCAGGATGTTGCCTGAGAGGGAAAGCCTCAGTTATAAGGAGGGACTGGATAGGCTGGATTTGTTTTCTCTGGAACAGAAGCAGCTGAGGGGAGTCTGATTGAGGTATATAAAATTGAGAGGCATAGGCAGAGTAGATTATGAGAACCAGAGAGATCTGGGGGTGCAGGTCCATTGTATCCTGAAGGTTGCTGCACAGGTGGATAGAGTGGTCAAGAAGACATATGGTCAAGAAGGCATCGGATGGGCTATTGTGTACAAGAGCTGGCAAGTCACGTTAAAATTGTACAAGACATTGGTTCGGCCACATTTAGAATACTGTGTACAGTTCTGGTCGTCACATTACCAAAAGGATGTGGACACTTTGGGGAGGGTGCAGAGGTTTATGAGGAGTTGCCTGTTATGGAAGGTGCTAGCTATGAAGAGGTTGGGTAGCATCGGTTTATTTTCATTAGAAAAAGGAGATTGAGGGGTGACCTGATTTCAGATTACAAAATCGTAAAGGGTATAGACAGGGTAGATAGGGATAAGCTTTTTCCCAGGGTGAAGGTTTCAATACCGAGAGGTCACGCTTTCAAGGTGAGAGGTGGAAAATTTAAGGGGGATACATGCGGCAAGTCCTTCACACAGAGGGTGGTGGGCATTTGGAACACATTGCCAGCAGAGGTGGTAGAGGCAGGCACGGTAGACTCACTTAAGATGCATCTGGAGAGATGTATGAGTAGGTGGGGAGCAGAGGGATACAGATACTTAGGAATTGGGCGGCAGGTTTAGACAGTACATTTGTATCAGCTCAGGCTTGAAGGGCTGAAGGGCCTCTTCCTGGGCTGTAAATTTTCTTTGTCCTTTTGTTCTTTTCCTTGTGGAAGCTGTGCCTTAAGAATACAGGGCATAAGTTTCAGATGAGGAGAGGGATCTGAGGAAAAGAATGGTGAAAATGTGGAATGCACTGCCTGAGAGGGTGGTTAGACTCTCTCAATATTTAAGAAGCAACTGGACAAGCACTTAAAATGCTTGCATGACCAAGTTTAGGTAAATGGGATTAATATTATGGTGTTTGTTGTTCAGCATAGACATGGTGAACCAAAGGGCCTGTTTCTTTATGACTATCCCATTGACCATTGTCCTAATGAAACTCAACACGATGCATGGTATCTTCAATGTGCAAATGGGACTGTCCTGTGGTCACTCCTATCGACACTACCACATATAAATCTGTACCAAATAGATTAGTGAAAATAAGGTCAAGTATGTTTTTACCTTGCTGGATTTTGTGACCATATACTCACAGCTGTGTCCTTTAGGACTCAAACAGTTCCCAAACAATCTCAAGGAGAAACCAATTGACAAATTTTATTCCATAAGCTAACTTTAACAATCAAATTGCAATGAACATAAACATGCATGTATGGACAAATGTAGTCAATGTATATGACATTCCACACCAGATTAAAGGACCAGATACAAGGACAGGTCTCATGGATTGACCCGGGCAGTATGTGCCATACATATCACACCAATTTACCCATTGTATGCTTCACACTCTGACCTTCCTCGGGTAGATTTCCCATTCCTTTTCTTCAAATATTTAACTGCTTGTTTTCATGACCCAAGTTCAATAGGTACAACCTTGAACAAAATATTAATAAACTTCTCCAGAATGAGCTCCACTTTGCTCACTGTGATCATGGTGGTTTGGATCCACTTTTATCTGAATCATCATTGATAACTCTGCATGGCTGGTGTTGTCATTCGTTACTTGAACAACTGCAGCAGTCCCTGAAGAAGGGTTACACCCGAAAAGTTGACTTCTCCACCTCCTGATGCTGCCTGACTTGCTGTCGTCTTCCAGCTTCCTGCTTGTCTACCTTGGGTTCCAGCATTTGTAGTTTTGTTTTATCTGCAACCTTGCATTTGCCAATTAGTGGGCGGCACGGTGGCACAATGGTTAGCACAGCTGCCTCACAGCGCCAGAGACCCGGGTTCAATTCCCGCCTCAAGCGACTGACTGTGTGGAGTTTGCACATTCTCCCCGTGTCTGCGTGGGTTTCCTCCGGGTGCTCCGGTTTCCTCCCACAGTCCAAAGATGTGCAGGTCAGGTGAATTGGCCATGCTAAATTGCCTGTAGTGTTAGGTAAGGGGTAAATGCAGGGGTATGGTTGGGTTGTGCTTCGGCGGGACAGTGTGGACTTGTTGGGCCAAAGGGCCTGTTTCCACACTGTAGTAATCTAATCTAATCTAATCTACAGTCACCTGGATTCTTCCTTCAGTTCCTTCCAAATACCTGTAGGGGGAGCTCAAATGGTCTTCAGGTTTCAAGTGGTTTTAATTTCCCCTTCAGTTAGTTGCTGACTCAAAACAAATACAAGGAGAAAGTGAGGACTGCAGATGCTGGAGATCAGAGCTGAAAATGTGTTGCTGGAAAAGCGCAGCAGGTCAGGCAGCATCCAAGGAGCAGGAGAATCGACATTTCGGGCATGACTCATGAGCCCTTCTTCAGGAATGACTCATTCCTGCTCCTGCTCCTTGGATGTTGCCTGACCTGCTGCGCTTTTCCAGCAACACATTTTCAGCTCAAAACAAATACAAACTTTGAAACCAGGGTCAGTGTTATCCAACAGAAAATGCGACAAGTAAGGTGTTCAGAAAATAGCTCTTTTGCAATAAATCACAATATAAACAATTTAGGATAGCTGATTGACATGGACAAGTTGGACCGAAGAGTCAGTTTCCATGCTGAACTACTCTATGACAAAGTCATCTGTTTTTTGCTCCTATTTTCTACAATAATCTGCAATAATTCTTTCTATTGAACTCCTTGCGACTTTCATAGTGTCTTGATGTTTCAAATAAATATACAAAAATGTAATTTGTACTAGAGCTTATTGTGTCGATAGAGTTGGGAATTAAATAATGCTTCAGCGTATTGAGTTCAGTGCTTACGCTGTTTTCTTGCTCTCCTGCTTGACCTTTCTTTATAATATTGCACCATACTTCAAATGTTCAGTGTAATTTAGTAGAATTGAACTTAATGTTATATGGTCTTAGAGTTCTGATGTTGGAATGTATTTGACCCAGCTCTAACATGGTCATGTGTTTCCCTATATTAATGGCTAGCACAAACCATGAATTTGATATATTGTTTCTTTCAGATTAAACTTTGGGACCTGAGGACTACAAGATGTGTTAAACAGTATGAGGGTCATCATAATGAGTGTGCTTATCTCCCTATCCATCCTCATGAAGAAGAAGGTGTTCTTTTAGCTGGTAAGTGCTACCTCTTGCTTATTTCCACCCCTTTGATATTGGAGTGTGTTTTTAAGGTTTAGCTGAATGCTGGAAAGTCTACACGTGTGGTGTAGACTCACATTGCAAATGATAAAATTGCCTCTTTCAGGTTCCAAAGTTCTGTGTCTGAATTTACAGACTGGTAAATATTCACATGTTCTTGAAATAACTTGAGTCTGAATTTTTAATACAAATGAGAAACGTATCAAAGGCTAAAACCCTACCCATACTGCTGTGTGAAAGAGTTGGAAAATTAGTTTGTGGCAGTGGTAAAACCAGATTGGCACAGCAGCAGTAGACCAAACATTGTAGCTTTTGCAATAAAAGACTCTTTGGGCAACAGTAAAGCAAGTTTGACACCAACTCAACTAAAGTTGATGACCAAAGGCTTGGTCAGAGTGCAAGGTTTGAAGGAGGTGTTTGTTAAAGAAGGAAGGTGAGATAAAGAGGGATAAGGAGAGAATTCCAAAGCTTGGGGCCCATGTAGTAGAAGGCATGGCCACCAGGAAGGGAGGGATAATACCTGAGAATGCATGAGAACCACAGATTCATGAAACTTGAACAGAATGTAAGACCAAGGAAGGATTTTAAAACAAGGATGAGAACTTTAAAATGAAGACATCTCTTAACTGAGAGATCATGTAAGTCAGCAAACACAGGGTGAGTGGTCAACACAATTTGATTCGAGTTAGGACCAGAGCAGTAGTAACTTGAATGACCTCAAGTTGACAGTGGGAGATCAGTCTGAAGCAACACTGACTATCAGTTTTGTAAGGGGGTGATTTGATGCAGGGTGGAGGTATGCTGCAATAGAAGTGAAAGTAGGTGATTGCAGAAAAATGTTGCGAAGTGGTCGTTTTTATTGGGAGTGAATTGATCTTTAGGGTTGGACTGCAAATTTGGGAAACTTTTGTGTTTCAAGCCTTGATTCATTATGCTGTAAATGTTGAGATTGCCTCACAGATTTTCGTCAACTCCTCTAACCTAACTTTAAAGTCCACAGGTTATTGACTCAGTGTTCTTGTTTTTGGAGACAGTGTACAGTCATGGCAGCGCAGGCGGTGGAATGTTCCTCCTGCAGGATGTTTGAGGTAGGGGTGACCACCGATACTCCTGCCGACTTCGTGTGCAGGAAATGCAGTCAGATCCTGATCCTCACCGAACGAGTTAGGGAACTGGAACTGGAGCTGGATGAGCTGAGGATTATTCGAGAGGCTGAGAGGGTGATTGATAGAAGCTACAGGGACATAGTTATGCCAGAGAACAGAGGTAGCTGGGTAACAGTTAGAGGAGGGAAGGGGAAGAAGCAGGCAGTGCAGGGTTCCCCTGTGGTCGTTCCCCTAAAAAATAAGTATACAGCTTTGGAAACTGTTGGGGGGGACAGCCTTGCAGGTGTAAGCTGCAGTGAAGGGGTCTGTGGCTCTGAGATTCAGAAGGGAAAGGGGGAGAAGAGGAGAGCGCTAGTTATAGGGGACTCTCTAGTTAGAGGGACGGACAGGCGGTTCTGTGGACATGGGCGAGACTCTCGGATGGTTTGTTGCCTCCCAGGTGCTAGGGTCCGAGACGTCTCGGACCGTGTCTTCAGAATCCTTAAGGGGGAGGGTGTGCAGCCAGAAGTCGTGGTACACATTGGCACCAACGACATAGGTAGGAAGAGGGGTGGGGAGGTCATTCAAGAGCTCAAGGAGTTAGGCTGGAAGCTAAAAGCTAGGACAGACAGAGTCGTCATCTCTGGGTTGTTGCCGGTGCCACGTGACAGAGAGGCAAAGAATAGGGAGAGAGTGCAGTTGAACACGTGGCTGCAAGGATGGTGTAGGAGGGAGGGCTTCAGATATTTGGACAATTGGACTGCATTCTGGGGAAGGTGGGACCTGTATAAACAGGACGGGTTGCACCTGAACCAGAAGGCACCAATATCCTGGGGGGTAGGTTTGCTAGCACTCTTCGGGGGGGTTTAAACTAATTTGGCAGGGGGATGGGATCCGGACTTGTAGTCCAGCAAGTAAGCTAGCTGTGTGTCAGGATGTCCAAGACTGTAGGGAGGCTGTGGAGAAGGTAGCACTGACAGGGACTACTTGCGGACACAGAGATGGGCTCAAGTGCGTATACTTCAATGCAAGGAGTATCAGAAATAAGGTGGGTGAACTTAAGGCATGGATCGGTACCTGGGACTACGATGTTGTGGCCATCACGGAAACATGGATAGATGAGGGACAGGAATGGCTGTTGGAGGTTCCTGGTTACAGATGTTTCAGTAAGATTAGGGAGGGTGGTAAAAAAGGAGGGGGGGTGGCATTGCTAATTAGAAATGGTATAACGGCTGCAGAAAGGAAGTTTGAGGGGGATCTGCCTCTGGAGGTAGTATGGGCTGAAGTCAGAAATAGGAAAGATGCAGTCACCTTGTTGGGTGTTTATTATAGGCCCCCCAATAGCAGCAGAGATGTGGAGAAACAGATTGGGAAACAGATTTTGGAAAGATGCAGAAGCCACAGGGTCGTAGTCATGGGCGACTTCAACTTCCCAAATATTGATTGGAAGCTCTTTAGATCAAGTAGATTGGATGGGGCGGTGTTTGTGCAGTGTGTCCAGGAAGCTTTTCTAACGCAGTATGTAGATTGTCCAACCAGAGGGGAGGCCATATTGGATTTGGTACTCGGTAAAGAACCGGGACAAGTGGTGGGCTTGTTAGTGGGTGAACATTTTGGTGATGGCGACCACAATTCTGTGACTTTCACCTTGGTTATGGAGAGAGATAGGTGCGCACAACAAGGAAGTTTTTACAATTGGGGGAAGGGAAATTACGATGCTGTAAGACAGGATTTGAGGAGCATACGTTGGGAGCATAGGCTGTTAGGGAAGGATGTGGTGGAAATGTGGGACTTTTTCAAGGAGCAGATACGACGTGTCCTTGATATGTATGTACCGATCAGGCAGGAAAGAAATGGTCGTGTGAGGGAGCCTTGGTTGACGAGGGAGGTTGAATGTCTAGTAAAGAGGAAGAAGGAGGCTTACATAAGGTTGAGGAAACAAGGTTCAGACAGAGCAGTGGAGGGATACAGGATAGCCAGAAGGGACCTGAAGAAAGGGATTAGGAGAGCTAAGAGAGGGCATGAAAAATCCCTGGCGGATAGGATCAAGGATAACCCCAAGGCATTCTATGCGTATGTGAGAAACCTGAGAATGACGAGAACGAGGGTAGGTCCGATCAAGGACAGTGGTGGGAGACTGTGTATTGAGTCGGAAGAGATAGGAGAGGTCTTGAACAAGTACTTCTCTTCAGTATTTACGAACGAGAGGGACCGTATTGTTGAAGAGGAGAGTGTGAAACGGACTGATAAGCGAGAAGAGATACCTGTTAGGAAGGAAGATGTGTTGGACATTTTGAACAACTTGAGGATAGACAAGTCCCCCGGGCCTGACGGGATATATCCTAGGATTATGTGGGAAGCAAGAGAGGAAATTGCAGTACCGTTGGCAATGATCTTCTCGTCTTCACTGGCAACTGGGGTGGTACCAGGGGACTGGAGAGTAGCGAATGTTGTGCCCCTGTTCAAAAAAGGGAATAGGGATAACCCCGGGAATTACAGGCCAGTTAGTCTTACTTCTGTGGTAGGCAAAGTAATGGAAAGGGTACTGAGGGATAGGATTTACGAGTATCTGGAAAGACACTGCTTGATTAGGGACAGCCAGCACGGATTTGTGAAGGGTAGGTCTTGCCTTACAAGTCTTATTGAATTCTTCGAGGAGGTGACCAAGCATGTGGATGAGGGTAGAGCAGTGGATGTAGTGTACATGGATTTTAGTAAGGCATTTGATAAGATTCCCCATAGTAGGCTTATGCGGAAAGTCAGGAGGCATGGGATAGAGGGAAATTTGGCCAATTGGATAGAAAACTGGCTAACCGGTAGAAGTCAGAGAGTGGTGGTAGATGGTAAATATTCAGCATGGAGTCCAGTTACAAGTGGAGTTCCGCAGGGATCAGTTCTGGGTCCTCTGCTGTTTGTAATTTTTATTAATGACTTAGAGGAGGGAGTCGAAGGGTGGGTCAGTAAATTTGCAGATGATACAAAGATAGGTGGAGTTGTGGACAGTGAGGAGGGCTGTTGTCGGCTGCAGAGGGACTTAGATATGATGCAGAGCTGGGCTGAGGAGTGGCAGATGGAGTTCAACCCTGCCAAGTGTGAGGTTGTCCATTTTGGAAGAACAAATAAGAATGAGGAATACAGGGTTCATGGTAGGGTTCTTGGTCAGGTGGAGGAACAGAGGGATCTTGGGGTCTATGTACATAGATCTTTGAAGGTTGCCACTCAGGTGGATAGAGTTTGTAAGAAGGCCTATGGAGTATTATCGTTCATTAGCAGAGGGATTGAATTCAAGAGTCGTGAGGTGATGTTGCAGCTGTACAGGACTTTGGTTAGGCCACATTTGGAGTACTGTGTGCAGTTCTGGTCGCCTCACTTTAGGAAAGATGTGGAAGCTTTGGAGAGGGTGCAGAGATGATTTACCAGGATGTTGCCTGGAATGGAGAGTAGGTCGTACGAGGATAGGTTGAGAGTTCTCGGCCTTTTCTCGTTGGAACGGCGAAGGATGAGGAGTGACTTGATAGAGGTTTATAAGATGATCAGAGGAATAGATAGAGTAGACAGTCAGAAACTTTTTCCCCGGGTACAACAGAGTGTTACAAGGGGACATAAATTTAAGGTGAAGGGTGGAAGGTATAGGGGAGATGTCAGGGGTGGGTTCTTTACCCAGAGAGTGGTGGGGGCATGGAATGCGCTGCCCGAGGGAGTGGTAGAGTCAGATTCATTGGCGACCTTTAAGCGGCATTTGGATAGGTACATGGATGGGTGCTTAATCTAGGATAGAAGTTCGGCACAACATCGTGGGCCGAAGGGCCTGTTCTGTGCTGTATTGTTTTATGTTCTATGTTCTATACTTGAGATATTGTTATGGACCAGACCAGGCCCCCTCAAACATTTCAAAAAAGTAGCCCTGACCCTAATTTTGCGAGTTGGTCGAAGCAGGTGTAGAGTGGATATTCCAGCTGGTCAAACCACTTAGTTTTAAACAAAATAGACTTTACAAGATTACCAAATGAAACACAAACAAAAGAGAACAGAAACCGAATAACTTAACCTATCTGAAAACCCAACAGATTATCCCAACATAATTATCCTAGCAGTATCTATTACCTACAATCAAACTGCCCCAAACCCAGGCATTTTGGAACTTGTGCCTTTATGACCACCTGAAAATAAACCAAGGACAACATAGCCTTGTTAAAGGAGCCGCATCATCACCGATATGTTTCCATGCACATTCATACAAGATACAGTTGTCAGTAAGACAGACTATGACTGAATTTTACAAGGCTCTCTATGTTGTGTCACTGAATGTATGGACAAACTCTCTGTTTGGTAATCTACTTTCTTCCTATTCAGGCCGAATTGTCAGAGAATTTGCATTCTTGGGCAGTCATTTGACTGGAATAACTTAACTGCCCACCAGGCATCAAGCACAACATAACTACAGCTGAAGGTTATTAGCATGAGGGCAGTTAACCTGCCAGAAAAACTGTGTTTTCCCAGGCTCAAAATGACCCCCCAGCCTAATACACATGCATGTGCGCCCATGTGTGCATATGTGCACATACTGTCTCACTCACTCAGTCTCTGTCATTCTCTCAGTGTTCTCACTCGCACACACTTCCACATTTTCTCTCTCTCACATTCTCTTTTACATACATTCTCTCCCTATCATACTCTCTCTCTCTCTCTCTCTCTCTCTCTCACCTGGACACATTGTTTCTATCACATGGACACATTTACTCTTCACACATGCACACTCTCACTCTCTGAGACACTCTTGGTTTCTTTCACCCCTTCTAAATTTCGCACTGTCTTCATTCTCTTTTTTTCTCTCACACACACGCACGTTCACATTTCTATATCGCATGCATTCTCATATATTCTGTCTTTACTCACTGTCTCTTGCACTCACTCACACTCTTTCGTGCGTATTCTCACACCAGTCAGAGCTGGGGAGAAGTCTTCAACTGCTCAGAACTCATTGAAAATAAATCTTCTGCAAGCAGACGTTTGTGGGGTTATCAGAGAGGAAGCCATCCTGTTTAAGACATCTTTAGTTTGGGGAGTCCATGCTAATTTGTTTTCTTGGTCTGGGATCACAACAATACCTGCAAAGGGCATGAGCTTGCCATCCTGGTGTAGTCATTCATAAAACACAAAATAATATAACCTTCAAAATGTAAAAAAAATCATATCCTGGTGAACGGGACAGGTACAAAGGACAGAAAAGGGTGAATAGTAAGAGCTATCTTATTATGAAAAGGTAGTATGAAAATAAATGTGTAAGGGAAGTTAAAATTAGCAAGAAAGTAATTTTGCATTTGGAGAAAAGCTTTCTTAAACCTTGTTGACAGTAATTTGGTAAATGCAAATGCATTATTCAACATTATTTATGTCACCACATGGAAACTAATATTGAATCAGAGACAGGGTCTTGGCAACTTTAACTTAAACACAATAATGGCAATTAAGATATCAACAACACTTATAAGAGTGTCAGGACCGTGATTTTTAAACAAAGCTGGTGAAAACATTGTTAATGCTCAATCTACAATCCTCCAAAATTTTGTTCATTTAACAAAAATGTTTTTTAGATTAAAAACGTGTGCATTTGTTCCTGCTGTTTCGGAAAGGTCACAGAAGGAAACCAGTGATTTAATGACCCATTTAGTCTTTCATTAGTTGTTGGAAAATATTACTTGAGTGCACCATTAAGATGTGGACCCTTAAAAAAAATCTAGTCAGAGAGACAGCAAAGATTTGTGAAGAGTTTGTTAGGCCTGGTAAACTAGATTGAATTCTTTGAAGAGATAGACAGGGGAATGATGATGTTATACATGCAGACGTTCAGAAGGTATTTGAGAAAGGTCTCTAATAGAGGCTGTTAGCTCAAGTTGAAGTTCATGAAATTGAAGGCAGATGAT
Source organism: Chiloscyllium punctatum (assembly GCF_047496795.1). Taxonomy (NCBI): domain Eukaryota; kingdom Metazoa; phylum Chordata; class Chondrichthyes; order Orectolobiformes; family Hemiscylliidae; genus Chiloscyllium; species Chiloscyllium punctatum. Next base: position 102,266,912 of record NC_092742.1, on the reverse strand, counting down.
TAGCTTGATTAAGAATGCAGTAGGGTGACAGGAAAAAGTGTGGATAATGTGACTAGTAACAGCAGAAGGAAATGGCAGATTGAGTGATAGGCAGAAAAGTTATGAACTTTAAAGTTCTGCTTATATCACAAGTAGGACACTGTATCCGTTTCTGTCGCCACACAACATGAGACTTAAATTCAGATTATGGCCTGTTTAGATAAGACAATGAGAGAAACTTTTTCCAGATGTTTGCTGGTGGTACAAGGTTTGTCGGGAAACGTACTTCAGGTTTTGGCAGATGGTAAGGGAGAGGTGTGAGGAACAAACCTGTATTTAGGCAGCAAATAGGAAAGACCTAAAATTTGCTATATGAGTGGCAGAAGAGGAGACGATCACTTGTTTCGAAAGAAGATTGCTTTGGGCATTTGTAAGAAATAGACTTTCAGGGCCATGGAGATGGAAAGGGGAATCAAACTGACTAATCTACTGAGAGCCAACGTAGACTCGATAGGTTGTCTGTTGCAGGCCAAGCAAATCTCTCATTCCAGGTAAGGATCAAGTACATAGGACACTATTCTCCAAATATGACACTATGTTTGCTGAGCACAAGCATAAAAGGAGGTACAAAAGCCAGTTCTGTTCTTTTCAATTTAAAAAGGAGTGTTTCGGGTCTGCTGGAATTAATATCTTTACTGTATCATTAAAATTTTTGGGTTTGTGTTATTCTATTTAATCTAAGTTCATCTTGTAATAGACATCCAATTTATTGTTAAAGCAAAATCTGCAGCGTTTTGTACATCTATTTCAGTGAGAGACCACGATGCTAAAACTAAAACAAAAAAAGACATGATCTATCAAGCTAGGTTGCTGGCTGGGATCTTACCTGTCCTGAGTAACATCTGCTGGGATCAGAATCACAGCATCAGGCAAGAACATCATTTAAGCTGCTTCCCACTTCCACTTCACTATTTCTGCAAATGAAATATTTTGAACAATACATATCACCCAGAACCAAAAGACATAGAACATGAAATCTCAGATAAAAACAGAAAATATTGGAAATACTCAGCAGGTTTTGTAGCATCTGTGGGAAGAGAAATATAGTTAATGTTTCAGGTCACTGAGTTTTCATTGCACAGTGTCACTGATCTAAAAGGTAAACAGCTTCTCTCTGTAGAAGCTGTCAGAGCTGCTGAATAGTTGCTGTATTTTCATTTTATAAGTTCAAAAGACATTGCCTCTCATCTTGCCAGATTTTCCCGCCCTCAACTTTAAATGTCAACAGGATCACAGCCTGATTTGATGTAAAAGTAGGAACTAACGAAATATTCTGGTAAAGTTAATTAGAAATTTTACTGCTCTCAATTTATCATTACTCAAGTAGCCAGGAGTAATTCCTTAACATCTGATAGTGATTTATTTCATTATTTCTATTAATTTTTCAGTTGGACAAGATTGCTACACTCGAATCTGGAGTCTACATGATGGTACCCTCCTTCGAACAATTCCATCTCCTCACTCTATTTCCAAGGACTCCATTCCCAGTATAGTTTTCTCTTCACAGTTGGGAGGGAGGAGTGGTGTACCTGGACTTCTGATGGCAGTCTATCATGACCTATATCACTTCTCATACAGCTCCAATCACTGACTGTAACAGTGAGAGAAAAATTAAAATTATAGTTCACATGGCACCAGCTCTGAGGCACAGTCACCAATAATTTAATTGAAGAAGAAAGGTTTTAAGCTGTTATATTTTTCTAATCTCCTCCAGCAGTGATGTTTTTAAAATACATGTGTGAAGAGCAGAAGAGGCTGAACAGCTGGTCCTTTAAGTTTGTGTTCTTAATGGAATACTGTACTGTGCTGGTTACATAAAATTTAAATGAATAAACTTTTCTTTTGTTAGATTGAGGATTGTTAATATAGCAGCAGATTATGCGCATTTGACAAGACTAATCAAAACATGTTGGACAACACAAGTCTTTCAGCATCACGTGCCGTAAATTTGTGCAAACTCTATAGTTTCTGCTTAAGAACTAAATTGGTGGGAATATTTTATTGTATAAAAGCAAAGTACTGTCTGAAATTCTGCGTTGTCTGAGAATAGACTGGCAATTTACAAAAACAAATACAGGAGCTATTGAAGTTGCCATGGATTGGCATCTTATATTAACAACAGAAAATACATTTAATAAAAGGTGGACCTTGTCTTAATTTTTTTCATTCACGGCTCACGGGCTCTCAAGAAAAAGACAGGAACCAGGCCATTTCAATTCCAGGCTGGAAGAATCTGCTTCAAGGACCCATCTGCCACTGGAGCAGTCCACCACACTGGGCCACAAGACTCCACGGAAGCTGCCTCAAGGAATTCTGGACTGAACCCCCTCATTGCCAATCGTGGCTGTCAGAATCTCAAATTGAGAGTGTGATGCTGGATTAGATTAGATTAGATTACTTACAGTGTGGAAACAGGCCCTTCGGCCCAACAAGTCCACACCGCCCCGCCGAAGTGCAACCCACCCATACCCCTACATCTACCCCTTACCTAACACTACGGGCAATTTAGCATGGCCAATTCACCTGACCTACACATCTTTGGAGTGTGGGAGGAAACCGGAGCACCTGGAGGAAACCCACGCAGACACGGGGAGAATGTGCAAACTCCACACAGTCAGTCACCTGAGGCGGGAATTGAACCCGGGTCTCTGGCACTGTGAGGCAGCAGTGCTAACCACTGTGCCACCGTGCCGCCCACATTAGATCAGGAAAAGCACAGTAGATCAGGCAGCATCAGAGGAGCAAGAGAATCGACATTTCGGGCATAAGCCCTTCATCAGCTCACTATTCCTGATGAAGGGCCTATGCCTGAAACATAATTTCTCCTGCTACCTCAAATGCTGTGCTTTTCCTCCACCACCACATTTGTCGACTCTGATCTCCAGTGTGTGCAGTCCTCACTTTCTCCTGGTTGGCATCTCAAATTAAACTCACCACGCTGCCAAAGCAAACTGCCACTCCATAGGACCCACCAGCATGTGGCCATCATCTGACTCAGTTCAACTCTTCCTCCTCACCCCAGCTGCTGATAATCTGGTTTAAATGGTATTTTGCTTTTGTGCATTCGTTTATATGTTGCTACACTTACAAAGTATGTTTCTGAAAAATAAACTAGCACGTGCTGCCATGTAAATATGCAACTAACATGCAGTGGCCTGAAGGGGTTGAATTGCTTTCAATAAAAGCAAATGGGGCAAACCTGAAAAATTAGATTTACAGGACCGCAATAAGCAGTGACCTGTTGACAACCCTATTTAATCTGATCTCGAAAGTTCACAGACTCTGGTCTGTGAGTACTTGGATGGGAGACTGTCTGTGCGTAATGAGTAATGGAAGGGCTGTTGTGGTGCAGCAGTAGTGACTTATTGCTGAGCCCGGAGGCCCAGGTTCAAGGGTGTGTAATAACATGAGTGGTTAGGTTGGTTTGTAATATGTTTAGTAAATAGTCCCAGCAAACCTGGAGAAGCAGTTTGTCAAAGTGAAGACTGCCACTAGCCTAGCAACTGGTGGGAGGGAGGGGTTGTTTGTAAAAATTATAAGTATCAAGGCTGCAAAGCAGAGTAGCAATACTTCAGATTTTTTTAAAAAACCCAAAGCAAAAGAAAACTTTGCAAAGGTCATGGGGTATTAGCAAAAAATGTGGCTTCAGGGTAGAACCGAAAACAGTTGGAACTAAAGACAAAATGATAAACTGGCTACCAGAAATTTGAAAGAAAAACGTAAAATACTGGAGAAGCTGAAGAGGTTTGGCAGGATCTGAGGAAAAATCTGAGTTAAGTTTAAAGACCAATGGCCCTTCTTCAGATCTGACAGAAGCTGGCAGTGAGAGGAGGTGGGCCCCAGAGAGTAAAGGACAGGCAAACCTCGGGATGATAGTAGGTATTGTGGACCAGACCATACCAGACCCCCCTCAAAATATTTTAAGCAGGGAGTCTAGACCCTGGCTTTTTCTTATTTTCAGGGTAAATGTAAAGTGTCATGTTCCAGATGCAACAAATGTGGCTTCAGGGTAAAACAGAAAACAGAACTAAAGACAAAATGACCAAATGGTCAAACTACTCAATGTTAAGCAAAACAATTTATTTAAACACTATATTTAAAGTACAAACAAAAGAAAGAGGAATTTAGTATAACAGCTATTGAAAAATTTAACCAAATAAAAGATATATTACTTAGTACTAATTAGCTGTTCCAATATAACAATATCCCACAAATACACCTCTTGTCAAAAAGGCAAATTCAGACACGGATTCTCGCATGCAGTTCTCCAATCCAGCAGGAAATCCCATTCAAAAGATTCAGAGAGTGTAGCATCCAGGAACACCCTCACTGAAGCTACCAAGACTTTTCAGACCCCAGTGACTTCTGCATAAAACCAGACCCAAAAACTTAAAGGAAACCTAGAACGCTTGAGAACTGGCCCCACACAGGCAACTTCCATTGTTCCAATTGAAAAGGAATCCAAGGCCGCATAAATTATTAACTTTATTAGATTGAGCTCTGTACAACCTTTGCAACCTCTCTTCAAAAACTGGACTGGTTGTCAAAGGTGAAGACGTTGCAATCAAGGATAAAGCGGGTGTGTTGTAGGATGGTGTTTGGAGATTGGCAGTTGTTGGTGTTGAATACTGAGGCTGTTGCCGTGATGCCATCATTGTGGGGGATGTTCCCGGTTCGACTGGTCCGTGGCTGCTGAGTTTCTGTAAGAAATCCGTAGAGTCGCGACAGAAGCTGGAGATCCCTTGTACAATAGGTTTCAAGATACATACACATTCGTGCACACAGACACCCACACACACTCCCACATGCACCCCCTCACAGACTTAAGACACTACACTCACTACACACACACACTTTCTCACACTCACAACCCCCAGCCCAGACACACACACGCACACACACAGACACAGACACACACACACACACACACACACAGGCTGACAAAGACCCACATGCACACATATATTTTGTGGGGTGAATTTGTACTTGCAGGGTTACATTGTATTTTGCTCAAAAACTGCATACATTCATGTAGAACTCTGAGCTCAAAAACTGCATGAATTTATGTAAAACTCACCTTTTAGATTAGATTCAATCTAATCATGGCATAGATGGAGAACACAGGAGGCTAACACCTTCAACATATTGTCTAGCTATCACCATTGCTAACAGCTAACTCGAGAATGCAACATGTTTTTAAAAAAAGGTTTTGTGATTTACACATGAAAGAAGTGAAACTATCACTGTATTCTAACAGATAAAAGGCTGAACAGACAATCAATTTTTCAATGTATAATTTCAGTTACATCACACTAAATGTTTGCTATAAATTCTGTGTGTTAGGATTGAGCCCTCCAATACCACCTGATGAAGGAGCATCGCTCCGAAAGCTAGTGTGCTTCCAATTAAACCTGTTGGACTTTAAACTGGTGTTGTGTGATTTTTCACCTAACCTGCACATCCCTAAACACTATGGGCAATTTAGCATAGCCAATCTGCCTGACTTGCACATCTTTGGACTGTGGGAAGAAACCAGTATATCCAGCCGAAACCCACTCAGACTCTGGGAGAATATAGCACCATCACACCCACTCCAGGTACTGGCTCCGACCCCACTCCCAGCTCCACACCCACACCAGATCCCAGCTCCCGGCCCTGCCGAGTTTTCACCATCCCTCCAGACCTCCCACTCACTGAGGATGAATGATCAGTCCTCAGCAAAGGACTCACCGTCATCCCCCTCCGTCCACGCATCAATGAATTTAATACACGCCGTGACATCGAACAATTCTTCTGTCGCCTCCGCCTCCGAGCTTACTTTCACAATCAGGACTCCCGCCCACCTTCCGAGGACCCCTTCACCCACCTCCAACACACTGCATCCACCTGGACACCCCGCGCTGGCCTATTACCTGCCCTCGACCTCTTCATTTCCAACTGCCGCCGGGACATTAACCGCCTCAACCTGTCGTCCCCCCTCCCCCACTCCAACCTCTCACCCTCACAACGCGCAGCCCTCCAATCCCTCTGCTCCAATCCCAACCTCACCATTAAGCCAGCGGATAAAGGGGGCGCAGTGGTAGCCTGGCGCACTGACCTCTACACCGCTGAAGCCAACCGCCAACTCGAGGACACCTCTTCCTACTGCTCCCTCGACCATGACCCCACCCCCCATCACAAAACCATCATCTCCCAGACCATACAGAACCTCATCACCTCAGGAGATCTTCCACCCACAGCTTCCAACCTCATAGTCCGGGAACCCCGCAGTGCCCGGTTCTACCTCCTTCCCAAGGTCCACAAGCCTGACCACCCTGGCCGACCCATTGTCTCAGCATGCTCCTGCCCCACTGAACTCATCTCTACCTACCTCGACATTGTCCTATCCCCCCCTAGTCCAGAAACTCCCCACATATGTTTGAGACACCACCCACACCCTCCACTTCCTCCAAGACTTCCGTTTCCCTGGCCCCCAACGCCTCATCTGCACCATGGATATCCAATCCCTCTACACCTCCATCCGCCAAGACCAGGGCCTCCAAGCCCTCCATTTTTTCCTCTCCAGTCGTCCCCAACAGTACCCTTCCACTGACACTCTCATTCGTTTGGCCGAACTGGTCCTCATCCTTAACAATTTCTCCTTTGAATCCTCCCACTTCCTCCAGACCAAAGGCGTAGCCATGGGCACACATATGGGCCCCAGCTATGCCTGTCTCTTTGTTGGCTACGTAGAACAGTTGATCTTCCGTAATTACACCGGCACCACTCCCCACCTCTTCCTCCGCTACATTGATGACTGCATTGGCGCCACCTCGTGCTCCCACGAGGAGGTTGAGCAATTCATCAACTTCACCAACACATTCCACCCTGACCTTAAATTTACCTGGACCATCTCTGACACCTCGCTCCCCTTCCTGGACCTCTCCATCTCCATTCGTGATGACCGACTTGACACTGACATTTTTTACAAACCCACTGACTTCCACAGCTACCTGGATTACACCTCTTCCCACCCTATCTCTTGCAAAAATGCCATCCCGTATTCCCAGTTTCTCTGCCTCCGCCGTATCTGTTCCCAGGAGGACCAGTTCCACCACAGAACACGCCTCCTTCTTTAGAGACTGCAATTTCCCTTCCCACGTGGTTAAAGATGCCCTCCAACGCATCTCGTCCACATCCCGCACCTCTGCCCTCAGACCCCACCCCTCCAACCGTAACAAGGACAGAACTCCCCTGGTGCTCACCTTCCACCCTACAAACCTTCGCATAAACCAAATCATCCGCCGACATTTCCGCCACCTCCAAAAAGACCCCACCACCAGGGATATATTTCCCTCCCCACTCCTTTCCGCCTTCCGCAAAGACCGTTCCCTCCGTGACTACCTGGTCAGGTCCACACCCCCCTACGACCCACCCTCCCATTCTGGCACTTTCCCCTGCCACCGCAGGAACTGCAAAACCTGTGCCTACGCCTCCTCCCTCACCTCTATCCAAGGCCCTAAAGGAGCCTTCCACATCCATCAAAGTTTTACCTGCACATCCACCAATATCATTTATTGTATCCGTTGCTCCCGATGTGGTCTCCTCTACATTGGGAAGACTGGGCGCCTCCTAGCAGAGCGCTTTAGGGAACATCTCCAAGACACCCGCACCAATCAACCAAACCGCCCCGTGGCCCAACATTTCAATTCCCCCTCCCACTCTGCCGAGGACATGGAGGCCCTGGGCCTCCTTCACCGCCGCTCCCTCACCACCAGATGCCTGGAGGAAGAACGCCTCATCTTCCGCCTCGGAACACTTCAACCCCAGGGCATCAATGTGGACTTCAACAGCTTCCTCATTTCCCCTTCCCCCACCTTATCCTAGTTTCAAACTTCAAGTTCAGCACTGTCCCCATGACTTCTCCGAACCTGTCCTACCTGCCTATCTCCTTTTCCAACTATCCACTCCACCCTCTCCTCCCTGACCTATCACCTTCATCCCCTCCCCCACTCACACATTGTACTCTATGCTACTTTCTCCCCACCCCCACCCTCCTCTAGCTTATCTCTCCACGCTTCAGGCTCACTGCCTTTATTCCTGATGAAGGGCTTTTGCCCGAAACATCGATTTCGCTGCTCCTTGGATGCTGCTTGAACTGCTGTGCTCTTCTAGCACCACTAATCCAGAATCTGGGAGAATATACAAACTCCACAGAAACAGTCGCCCAAGGGTGGAATCGAACCCAGGTCCCTGGACTAATCACTGAGCCACTTCTCACGGGATACGCCAACTTCACTTTGCATGATACAGCACTTCTCATCTCCCCATGAATTCCACATATCACTTTTTCTGGCAATAGACCTTCTGAATTACATATCTCCTAATCTCTCAACGCCAAAGATGGCATGCTATTGTATCTCTTAAAATTGTAATTCCTTTATTTGTGCCTCCTGACCTAGGTGAATAAACCTTACTCTTGCAAGTACATGATTAAAGAACATCTGGCCCTTCCTTCTCAACTCACCCCTGACCAGGTTGTATATTCTGGTGCAGCTTTTTAGCTTCCACTGGGCTTTCCTTTATCACTTCAACAGAAATAGGTGGCACAGTGGTTAGCACTGCTGCCTCACAGCGCCAGAGACTTCGGTTCAATTCCCGCCTCAGGCGACTGTCTGTGTGGAGTTTGCACATTCTCCCCGTGTCTGCGTGGGTTTCCTCCCACAGTCCAAAAATGTGCAGGTTAGGTGAATTGGCTATGCTAAATTGCCCATAGTGTTAGGTGAAGGGGAGAAATGTCGGGGAATGGGTCTGGGTGGGTTGGTGTGGACTTGTTGGGCCAAAGGGCCTGTTTCCACACTGTAAGTAATTAATCTAATCTAAATCACTGGGTTCCCACATCCATCTTCCCAGTGCTTTTTCTAAACTTCATGTGGCTGACTTTATTGTAGCAAAAACACCTGAGCTTTATTAAGTCTTTTCCCCCTCAAAGGGAAGGTTTACCCTCTGGTCAATGATCTATATTATCTTCTATGATCTATATCCTATGAAATCTCCTTTTGCCTTAGCATTTGAGGATTTCTTTTTTCTCCAATTTCTATTCCTCAGATTGAAATTGACGTTGGAAGCCAAACTTTGATTTATGATCCAACTCATAATCACTGGCCATTTCAGCTGCTAATCCTGCAGTTTTAGCTCTGCTATTTGACCTGAATTCTCACACCTCAGGAAGTGAATTTTTTAACTCCTCCAAAATAATCATCTCTCTAAATGTTTGATCTATTTTCAATGACCTCTTAAGTCAATTTTCCTCTCTAACTGCCAACTTCTATCAAATTCTCATTTTCTCTCTCTTCCTCTGCCTTTAATTGTAGTTCAAACTAATTAATTTTCTTTTTCATGTTCAAGCTGCTTCATTTGTAATTGAATTTTAGCAACATCCAGAGATTCTAATAGCCTTTCCGGAAATTTTAAATGTCGAGCTGTTACTGCAATTATCTCCCCCTGCTTTGCAAACACCGACATTCCCAATTTCAACTTGTTTGCCAATTGAGAAAGCTTTGCTTTGCTCACTTTTTGCAAAATTCCCTCAGTTACTTCCTCCATCCCCAGAAAGTTCTTAGTGACTGAAAAAGCCATATTACACAAGCACACCCTGTTTAAAGCAACCAAATTCAACACCTGAAACAAAAGACACTAAACTTGCTGCCTCAGACCCAAGAATCCTAAACCCAACTTGGAATTATGGATTTCATTCCTGACAAGAGCCCCCCAAGTTTATTATGGACCAGACCAGAACCCCTCAAAATGTTTTAAGAATTTTCTTATTTTAAAGGGTTCCTGATGCAGTGCGACAGTCAAACTGCTCAACTTTAAGCAAAACAATTTTGAACTCTACTGTTAGAATACAAACAAAATAAAAGGAAATTAGAATAATTTAACTATTGGACAACTAAAGCGATATAATTCCTATTCCTAATGAACTACTCCAATATAATAACATCCCATAAACACACTCCTGGCTAAAAGACAAATTCAGGCACAGATTCTCACATGCAATTCTCCAATTCAGGAGAAAACATCGAGAAAATTCAGAGAGTGCCCCATTCACTGAAGCTTCTAACTCTTTTGAGATCCCAATGGCTTCTGCTTAAAACTAAACCTAAGAACTAGAAGAAACTAGAATGCCTGGTCTCCGAGAACTGGCCACACCCAGTTGTTTCCATTGTTCAAGTTTTTACAAAAACCCAAGGCCTCGCAAATTGCTTACTTTCTTAGAGACAGCTCTGTACCTCGACTTTACAACTTCTCTTCAAAATAAAACGAGGACAAAATAACCTCTTAAAGTGACAGCTTCGTCACATATGTCAGGGAGAAAGTTGAAAATAGGTTGTTTAAAAACTTCATTTTTAAAAGACTAAATTAGTAAATAGCACAGGTAGATACAAAGTTTGACCTACTTGCCTTTATAGAGAGGTGATTGCAGACACAAGTGGCAAAGTTTAGAAATGTTATGCACCTGAATATCTCTGAAGCAGAGACCTATCAAACTTGGAACGTGAACTCTGTCTCTCCATGAAAGCTACCAGATCATCTGAGTTTCTCCAGCGTTGTTTGCTGGATATTTACTGGAATGGGTGTAGTCCATCTGAGGATTTCTTCATATAGGCCTCTGTTGGGGAGGTGTAAATAAAGTTACCTAAATAATGATCACCTGCAATTGGGCGTTAGTTTTAGTGAAAAACACACCAGACAAGAACTAGGAGCAGAAGTCGGCAATTCAACACCTCAAACCTACTCTGCCATTCAGTACAATCATGACTGATCTCACCTTGGCCTCAACTCAACTTTCCTGCCCACTCCCATTCATTATTTGGTCATTACTAATTAAACACAAGACCATAAAAGAACATCGCAGCAGAAATTAGGCCATTCAGCTCATCACGTCTATTCCTCCATTCAATCATGGCTGATAAGGTTTTCAACTCCATTCTCCTGCTTTCTCCCTGTACAATCTGTCATAAAAATACTCAATCACCTGAATTTCACAGACTCTGGCTGAAGATGTTTCTCCTCATCTAAATTCTCAAGGGTCTTCCCTTTACTCTAAGGTAGTGCCCTCGGATCCTAGTCTCTCCTGCCAATAGAAACATCTTCCCAACATCCACTCTGTCAAGCCATTCAGTATTCTGTAAGTTTCAATTACATTCCCTCCCTCATCCTTCTAAGCTGCATTGAGAATAGACACAGACTTCAAATGCTGCTCATATGCTAAGCCTTTCATTCCAGGGATCATTCTCGTGTCAAAAGGTGTGGCACTGAAAAAGCACAGCAGCTCAGGCAGCATCCAAGGAACAGGAGAGCCTATTTGCCATAGAGCCTATTCCTGATGAAGGGCTTACGCCCGAAACATCGTTTCTCTTGCTTCTCAGATGCTGCCTGACCTGCTGTACTTTTCCAGCACTGCGCGTTTTGACTCTGATCTCCAGCAAACTCAGTCCTTACTTTCTCCACATGGTATATTTGTCTTTATTAGGCAAGAAAGAGTTTGAGAGAGGATGGGATTATCCTGGAAGTGTACAAAATGTTGGTTAGGCCTCAGCTCGCATATTGTGTGCAGCTGTGGAATTCATATTACAGGAAGGAAGCGATTGCACGAGGGAGGGTGCAGAGGAGATTTATCTTAGCTGGAGTTTCAGTTATGAAGAGAGACTGGACAGACTGGCAATTGCTTTCCTTGGAGCAGACAAAATTGAAAGGACATAGAGTCATATAGTGCAGAAACAGACCCTTCGGTCAAACATAATCATAAACTAAACTAGCCCCACCTGCCTGCTCCTGGCTCATATCCCTCCAAATCTTTTTTGTTGATGTATCGATCCAAATGTCGTTTAAATGTTGTATTTGCATCTGCATCCATCACTTCCTCAGAACATGATTAAGATATATAAAACTATGAGGAGCACAGAGAGGATGGACAGGAAAAAATCTTTTTCCCTTGATGTAGGCTCAGGGGCATAGACTCAAGGTAAGGGCAATAAGATTTAGAGGAGATGTGAGGGTAAAATCTTTTTTTAAAAATCCAGATGGTGATCAGAATCTGCAACTCACTGCTTGCAAGAGTGGTGGAGGCAGAAACCCTCATAACATTTATAAACTATTTAAATGTTCATTTACAATATTACAATAAGGCATACAAGTGTTGGAAATTTGATTAGTTGTTTTTGGATTAAAATATTGTTTTTGACCAACACGAATGCGATGGCTAAAGGACCTTTTCCAATGCTCTAGATCTCTATGACATAAGTCATGTGAAATCTCGCAATAAATAAACTACTGAAAAGGATTCTAGTAGTGCAATGATAGTACCCCTATCTCTGGGCCAAGAGACCTGCTTTCAAGTCTCAACTGCGCCATTGGGTGGGGGGGGGGCGGTGAGGGAGGAGATGTCATGATGAGTCTGAGCAAGTTGACATAAAAATATCTATAAACAACAGAAATGATTTGCAAAGCAGGGGACACAATGTAAAGGACATCCACCAATTTATTTACATAAATCATTCACAAATCAGAAATTTACAATATTTTCTACGAACGTGTTGATACAGGTAGCCCCCACTTTTCGAAAGTTCGCTTTACGCCACTTCGCTTTTAAGAAAGACCTACATTAGAACCTGTTTTCTCTAACTGAAAGAAATCCGAAGAGGATTTTTGCTTTTATGAAAATAATTTTTCCTAAATAACAGTAATTAGTTCTTCGCTTTATGCCATTTCAGCATCCGAAAGGTTTCATAGGAACGCTCTACCTTTGGATAGCGGGGGAAACCTGTACTGTTTATCAAGTGTTCTGGATACTAATGTGGCATTAACAAAAAAAGTGATATGTTTTAAGTGGATGTAAGTTTGCTTGATGAGCTGGAAGGTTCATTTTCAGATGTTTCATCTTCAGACGTTTCGTCACCATACTAGGTAACATAGTCAGTGAGCCTCCAGTGAAGCACTGGTGTTATGTCCCGCTTTCTATTTGTGCTTTGGTTTCCTTGGGTTGATGTAATTTCCTGTGTGGGTGATGTCATACCCCCCAGGGGATGGTACATGGGGTCCACAATTGGTGGATTGTTGATAGAGTTCCAGTTGGAATGCTTCTAGGAATTCTCGTAGTGCCTCTGTTTGGCTAGTTTTCTGCCTGTTTGCCACAGTTCTTGCAAGGTATTTTGTAAACAACATGTGTTTTGCTGTTGTCTGTATAGGGTCTTTAGCTGTTCATTAGCTGCTGTTTTAGTGTGTTGGTAGGTTTGTAGCAATGATGCCTACCATGATGCAAGAGTCTGAGGAGTCTGGCAGTCATTTCCGAGATGTCTTTGATGTAGGGGAGAGTGGCGAGGGTTTCTGGACGCATTTTGTTGGAGGTTGTTGCTGAGAAATCGGCGGATTGTGTTCACTGGGTACCCATTCTTTTTGAATACACTGTATAGGTGATTTTCCTCTGCTCTGCATAGTTCCTCTATGCTGCAGTTTGTGGTGGCTTGTTGAAATAATATTTCAGTGTAGCTTCATTTTGTGGGTCTGGGGATGATGGTTTCTGTAGTTCAGTATTTGGTCTTGTGTGTTCATTTCCTGTAGACACTAGTTTGAAGTTCCCCATTGGCTGTTGGCTCTACTGTGACATCTAGGAATGGCAATTTGTTGTTGCTTTCCTCCTCTTTTGTGAATATGGCATCATGGTAGCCCACAAGCCCACCAACACACAAAACAGTAGCTAATGAACCTGAAAGACCCTGTACAGACATCTTGCAAAATAAACATCATTTACAAAATACTTTGCAAGAACTGCAACAAACACTACATTGGACAAACAGGCAGAAAACTAGCCACCGGGATACATGAACATCAACTAGCCACAAAAAGACATGACCCACTCTCACTAGTATCCTCACATACAGACGAGGAAGGTCACCACTTTGACTGGGACAACACATTCATCCTAGGATGATACAGAGACACAAGTGAGAATTCCTAGAAGAATGGCATTCCAACTGGAACTCTCAACAAACACTGACTTTGTCCCCACCTTCAGAGAAAAAGAACAGGAAATGACATCACTAACCCAAGAAAGCGGGACATAACACCAATGCTTCACGAGAGGGTCACTGATGATATTACCTAGCATGGTGATGAAATGTCTGAAAACGAACCTTCCAGCTCAGTGAGCAAACTTACATCCAGAACCTCAACCTGAGCTACAAATCTTCTCTAAACTTGCGATGTTTTTAAATAAATAAACTTTTCAAAAATGTGTCAAAGTATTAGGAACTTGCTCTTCAGTACATTTTTAAAACTATATCAGAAAAGGGGAGAAATCTGCATCACTGTGGACTTATATCGATACAATGGGGACTGGCAGCACTGTGGGGCCACTTGTGACTGCCTTAACAATACTATTACTGAAAAAGCTACGGGGTGCTGCTCTATGTACAGATGTAATAAAACTGCAGGTATCATCCAAACAAGCAGATGTCACTTCTTGTAATGTGTAGCTCTTGTAATAAGCACACTTGCCAACTCACTCCATACAAACACAGGATTTATAGAAAGGTCAGTTCTGAGGAGTGTTACTAAGGAATATCTGAACAGAGTTGAATAAGAAAACAATTCTCTACAGTGATATGACCAACTCTCTACTGAAGTCTGGTTATTAGCCAGAACCTTTAAAAAATATACCTCTTGAGGAGTTAATGAAATTGCAGGGTTAAGAACTATTTTAACAATTCTATTCCATTTTTGAAGTGTCATGCATATGTAATAATTAAGAAATGAATAAATGGGTTAAAATTTGATATTATAACAGCATTGTCTTTTCTAAGTGTGCCCATCAAAGGTCACCTGGCTTTTTATTACAGTTTATACAGACTCGCACAGGATGGTCCCATCCACGTGAAGTGACTGTCCGCCGATCCTGAGAGCATTCATTGCAAAAGCCCTGTCCACAGGCTCGGCAGTGATGCTTGGACATCTTTGCAGTAAACTCTTTCCGACAATAGCTACAATTAATGATCTCGTGGTCAGGCACCCAGTAGGATGGTCTGGCTGCATCTTTCACAAGACCTAGCAAAGACATCATCGATGAGTTGTCAATTTAAATTAAAATGAACAAAAGAAATTCATTACATGCAACGTACTCCTACAGTAGTGGGCCTTTCAGCCCATCACGTCTGCTCTGTCATTCAACGAGATCATGGCAGATGTGAAAATCCTCAACTCCATTTGCTGGACCGCTCTCCCATAACCCTTACTGAATAAAAATCTGTATGTCTCAGCCTTGAATATACTTAATGACACAAGCTTGACAGCCTTCTGTGAAGAAAGAATTCCAAGGTTCACCGTACTCAGAAAAAATACCTCACCTCTGTCTTAAATGTTTCCAGGTTGCCATCCTGGAAAAAGCAACCCCCTCCCCCACCCCAACTCTGTCTTCTATTAGCTTGCCAATTCTCAATCCCTGCTAATATACTACCCCCAATAACTATGGGCTCTTATTAAGTAGCCAAATGTGTTGTACCTTATCAAGAAACCTTCTGAGAATACATACATACCTCCACTGCTTCCCTTTATCTATCCTGCTTATTACCTCCTCAAAGTATTCTATACATTTTTCAGGCAAGATTCCCCCCTTAATGAGGCCAAGCTGACTCTGCTTGACCACGTTATGCATTTCTAAATGGTCTGCTATTACATTTATTTAATATCCTACATTTTCCCAGTAGCTGGGACGCAACAAACTTGCCTACAATTAACACTTTTCTGCCTCCTTCACTTTTTAAATAAAGATGTTCCATTGGCAATTTTCCAATCCTCTGGGACTTTTACAGAATCTCAGGATTCCTAGAAAATTACTGCATGTCCATCCATCATCTCTGTAGCTACTTTCTTTGATATCAGAGGATGAAATTATCAGGTCCAAAAGGATTTATTGATCTTTATTGGCATTAGTTTTCCACGTACTTTTTTTCTTAAGTGATAGTTATTGTACTTATTTCTTCTTCTTTTGCCCTCCTGCTCAGTTCCCTCTTTCCACACTAATTCTTCAAGTAACTGGATATTTCTTTATCATCACATCTGATCAGCCATTTGTCATCTCTACCCCAAGTCAGCTAGAAACAGCAAACAAGTTCAGCTCAGAAAGATTGGGCTTCCATAGTCTGTTAAATACCCACAACTGAATGTAGTTTGAATAATCTATCAGGCTGGGCATTTATTAAATTAGCCAGTGGATACATTATCTGGTCCTTTCTTGGAAACAGACAACTGATGAATTTCAGGTGAGAGCTCACACAGACCACCTATGATGCCTATTGCCAACATGGCATTGAATCTGAATAGAGCACAAAACTGTTCAGGCATTTGTAAGGTTTAGGAAGCTAAAATTGAACAGGGTCCTTGAGGAATATAAAAAAGGCAGGAAAGAACTCCAGCAGGGAATTAGGAGACCAAGAAGGGGCCATGAAATGACCTTCAGGTTAAAGAGAATCCAAGGCATTCTAGACATACAATAAGAAGAAGAAAATAACCAGGACCACTCAAGGATAAAGGAGTGAAATTGTGCTTGGAGGCAGAGGATGCGGGTGAGATCCTATATGAGTACATTGCGCCAGTATTCACCCAAGAGTAGGATATGCAGGATAGTGCGGTTTGTGTGGAGCATGCCGATATGCTAGGGCATTTTGTGGTCAAGAAAAATACTTGTGTTGGGTCTCTTGAAGAGCATAAAGGTGGATAAGTCCCCAGGGCCTGATGGTATCTACCCCAGGTTATTGAGAGAGGCAACAGAACAGATTGCTGGCTTCTTAAAGATCTTTGTATCCTTATTAGCCACTGGAGGACTGTGAATAGCTTATATTGTTCCTCTATTCAAGAAGTGAAATAGGGGTAATCTAGAAAACTGTAGACCAGTGAGTCTCACATTGATGGTTAGGAAGCTTTGGAGAGAATTCTCAGGGATATGATTTACATGCATTTGGAAGAGCATGGCCGAATTAGGAATAGTCAGCATGACTTTGTGCAGGGCAGGTCATGTCTTACTAACTTAATTAAATTTTTCATGATAGTGACAAAGGTGATCCAGGAGGGTATAGCAGTGAATGTTGTCTATATGGATTTTAGTAAGGCTTTTGACAAGGTCCCTTTATGGTAGGCTCATCCAGAAGATGATGCTGCATGGGATTAATGGTGACTTGGCCATATGGATTCAGCATTTGCTTGCCCATAGACGGCAGAGGGTAGTGGTGGAAGTTGTTTTTCAGGCTGGAGGTCTGTAACTACTGGGGTTCTGCAGAGATCCATACTGGGGACCTCTGTTGTTTGTGATATATCTATACACACACATAAATGACTTGAACGTAAATGAATGAATTAGTAAGTTTGCAGACGATACAAAAAGATTGGTGGAGCTGTTGATAGTGTAGAAGGTTGTCAAAGGATAAAACAGGATATAGATCAGTTGCAGACACAGGAGGAGAAATGGCAAACTGAGTTTAATCTGGGTAAGTGCAAGGTGCTGCACTTTAGGGGATCAACTGTCAAGGAAAAGTACACGTTAACGGCAGGACCTCGAACAGCATTGATAAATAAATGGATCTTGGTGTTCAGGACAGGAAACCAGTGTGCAAGGACAGATGTATCGGCAGCAGTATTTTTGTTCACCTGCAGATTTGAAGGGGTGGGGAACAGTACTCTAGCTGGGTTCATAATCAGGTCTAGCGATAGATCTGGATTAGGTAAACACAGAGGGTGGCCAGACATTCTCATCATTGATTAAGATCTAAGTTTCATTTTCATCTCAACATGACCATTTCTAATCAATCATAGTGGATCATGCTCAGGTGACAGATTTTTTTTGAGGGCTTGGTGGCACATTCTTTGGGTTGGGGGGCAGGTGGGATGTATTAAAAAAAAATTTTGTAAGCCTTCAAAATGTATAATTTTGTAAACTTATTGTTATACCAGCACATAAAACCACATGATGTGATCAAAACAGCAAATGTGTTACCCATTATGAAATCTACGTGAGAACAGGAGAAAGCAAAGTTTGCCCTTGAAATACTTGCCTTATTTCATAAATCACTTACCTAATGGGAAATCGATGGCTGTGGCCACTGCGCCAAAGGTGTTCTGCACAGCTTCACCAACTTTCCGTGCAATAATTGTACCACTTTCATCACCATCTTCATCTTCAACATCTTCAATAGTATTAAAAAAATCAAAACTACATCAAAACAATATTACATATATAAACAGTAACAAACTATTCCTCTTAATCGTGATACATAATGTAAACTTCACCACAAGGTGAGGTATGGAGAAAAAAAAGTGAGCAACAATGCACAAAGGTGAGATTAGTGATTAAATCGTGATTTCCAAATAGGTTGAGAGTTATCGAGTCATAGAGATGTACAGCATGGGAACAAATCTTTGCTGTCCAGATATCCTAAATTAATAGAGTCCCATTTGCCAGAATTTGGCCCATATCCCTCCAAACCCTTCCTATTCACAAACCCATCCAAATGCCTCTTAAATGTTGCAATTGTACTCGCCACCATCACTTCCTCTGGCAGCTCATTCCATACACGTACCACTCTCTGCATGAAAACGTTGCCCCGTAGGTCTCTTTTAAATCTTTCCCCTCTCACCCTAAACCTATATTGTCTAGTTTTGAATTCACCCACCCCAGGGAAAAAAAACCTTTTCTAGTTATCCTATCCATGCCCCTCATAATTTTATAAACCTCTATAAGGTCACCCCTCAGCCTCCAACACTCCAGGGAAAACAGCCACAGCCTGTTCAACCTCTCCCTACAGCTCAAATCCTCCAACCCTGGCAACATCCTTGCAAATCTTTTCTGAACCCTTTCAATTTTCACAACAATTTTCCTATTACAAGTAGACCTGAACTGAACACAGTATTCCAAAAGTGGTCTGACTGATGCTTCAAACTCCGATACGCAATACACTGGCCAATAAAGACAAAGTTAAAAATCATGCAACATTTTTAACTCTGTCCACCCCAGTCCAACATTGGCACCTCCACATCATGGCTACAATAAAGGCAAACATACCAAATGTCTTCTTCACTATCCTGTCTACACTTTCAAGGAACTGAGTGTCCAAGGTCTCTTTCTTCAACAGCACTTCCCAGGACCTTACCATTAATGGTATACCTCCTGCCCCGATTTACCTTTCCAAAATGTAGCACCTCACGTTTCTCTTGATTAAACTCCACCTGCCACTCCTCGGCCCATCAGCCAATTTGATCATGGTCCCATTATGCTCAGAAGTAACCTTCTTCGCTGTCCGCTAAGTTTGGGTGTCATCTGCAAACTCATTAAACATACCTCCTATGTTCACATCCTTACCATCTTATATAAATGGCAAAAAGCAGTGGTCCCAGCACCAATCCTTGTGGCACACCGCTGGTCACAGGCCTCCAAACTGAAAAGCCATTACCACCCTTTATCTCCTACCGTGGAGCCAGATATGTATCCAAATGGCTAGCTCTCCCTGTATTCCATATGATCTAACCTTGTTAACCAGACTACCACACGGAACTTTATCAAAAACCTTACGGAAGTTCACACAGATCACATCTACTGCTCTGCCTTAAATAATCTTCATCAATTCCTCAGAAAACTCATTTAGATTGGTGAATCACAACTTCCCATGCACAAAGCCATGTTGATTATCCCTAATCAGTCCATGCCTTTCCAAATACATAGAAATCTTGACCCTCAGAACCCGCTCCAACAACTTGATGTATAGGTAGTTCTTCTATAATGCAATGGTTGCATTCTTGTGCAACCCTGTTTCATAGAAAAATCACGCTTTAGAAACAGCGCTTAAAGTGTTGGCGATGTAATCACATTACAGCCAATATCACATTAACAAAACATGGAATTATGAATATTATAGTCTTTTGATGTTTCATAAACTGGAGCCTAAAAACCAAGTCAGAGGTGAAACACTATGTTTGCATCTTTAGAACATTCAGAATAAAATTGAAAATAAAGGATCACTGGAAGAAACATTGGAAGATTTAAAAATGTACAAAGTAACTCACAGTTGCAAATGAAAGAATTTTAAAGTAAATTTTGTCGTGTCCACTGGCTCTTGCAATTCATGGAGTTACATTAAAAGAAGTGAGCATTCACAAGGACACCAAACAAAGAACAAAGCTTTTGTTCCATTACTACCAATCTTGACCAAAGAAATTAAAATTATCAGTTTAATTTCTGCTGTCTTAACATGAAAAGGCCTCCAGCTAAAAACATATGAGACAACAATGGAAACTGAAGCCTTAACTGAGCATCTGGCACATCCACCACTGCATCGCAACTCATGGTGATTCTGTGCTTCGGCACCTTTATCCACAATCCACTCATTAAACGTACCTCCTATGTTCACATCCTTACCATTTTATATAAATGGCAAAAAGCAGTGGTCCCAGCACCAATCCTTGTGGCACAACGCTGATCACAGGCCTCCAAACTGAAAAGCCATTACCACCCTTTATCTCCTACCTTGAAGCCAGATATGTATCCAAATGGCTAGCTCTCCCTGTATTCCATATGATCTAACCTTGTTAACCAGTCTACAGAACACAGCAGCAAAATCACTTATTCTGAAATTTACAAGGAAAGAAGGAACAGAAGTCTGAATAGGTCATTCAGCCTTTCAAGCCTGATCATGGCTGATCTAGTGTGGCTCTAAATCTACTGTCCTTCCTGTTTCCTATAAACCTCATCCCTGCATATATTTAAGTCAGTGTTAGACAGATTTTGATTAACAATGTCCCAGCAATCACTGCTCACTGAGGAAGAGAATTCCACAGAATAACTACCCTTGGCAAAAAGAAACATCCTCATCTACATAAATGGGAGACCCCCATACTTAAAAACTGTGCTACCTAATCTCACGAGGGGGAACATTCTCTCAGCATCTAAACCATCAAGGCACCTCAGAATTTGAAATTATTCAGCAAGATTGCCTCTTCTAAACTCAACTCAATGCATTCTCTATCTCTGTTGTCACTTCTGAAGTCTCAAGGATACAGGTTATCTGATGCAGGCGACTTGTCAGATTTTAGCCCCATTAGGTTTCCTGGTAATTTTTTTTCCCTCAAAATGATAGCAATTGCTCCAAATTTTCATCCCCGGATGCATTGTGTGACATTTACTGTGAAAACAGATTTAAAATACTCGTTCAAAGCCTCTGCTTTGATGTTTGCAGTCTCTAAAAGGTAAACTGCTCATTTTGTCTACTCTTTTTCTTTTTATACTTGCAGATTTTAGCTATTTGTATTTCTTACTATTTACTCACGTATTCCAAATTGTCCTGTATTTTTCAGCTATTCTTTCCTGGTTTATAAAACTCTTAGTTCTAACTACATAAAATATTCACGTATTCCAAATTGTCCTGTATTGAACATATCTTTGCTTTCTACCAGTCTTGATTTTCATATTCAACCATTCTGAAATTGTTTGTCTCCCTCAGTGAAATAAATACTTGAGTCATCAAATATCTCCTTAAATGTCTTTCACTACATCTCCAACATCTTACCTATTATCCCAGTTCACTATCAACTTTTTTTTCTAAACCTATTTAACTACCTTTATTTAAGTTTACAACACCAGTAATGGACCCACATTTTTCTTTCTCAAATCATATCACCAGATTTAAAATCGAATCGCAGAATCCTCTAGTGTGGAAACAGACTATTTGGCCCAACAAGTCCACACCGACTCCCCAAATAGCATTCCACCCAGACCCATTCCTCTACATTTCCCCTGACTAATGCACATAACCTACACATCCCTGAATACTATGGGCACTTTAGAATGGTCAGTTTATCTAACCTGCACATCTCTGGACTGTCGGAGGAAACTGGAGCATCCGGAGGAAACCCACGCTATAGGCCCATTCCTGCTAAGCTTCAGAACACATTGTACTTAGAAATTGTGCCAAATACCGTTGTAAGTATATTTCCAGAGTACTGTGCCAATTTGATTTGTCCAATTGATATTAATCTTTAATTCATCCATGATTATTACAGTACCTTTCTTGCTAGCTCTATTTCTTGATATACACTCTATCCTACTATGTAGATACTCTTAGCCACCTATAAAACTACTCTAATTACTGATTTCTTTCCTTCCCTATTTTTCAACTCCACATAAACTGACTGCACATATTGATCTCCTGAACCAAGATAATTTCTCACGATTGTACAGATCTCATTCTGTATAAGCAGAGCTACTCTATCTGCTTCACCTTCCTTTCCATTCCATTCTTCTGAAATGTCATGAATATTCAACCTTCAGCCTCAGCGACACTAAAGTCAGGTTCATGAAATGTCTGATTCTGCAGTGCTCCAGTGAGGATTAGTGTAAGCTGGAAGAACAGCACCTCACTTTCCACTTGGAGACCCTGCAGCCTTCAGGACTGAATGTCAAGTTCAATCATTTCAGAGCCGGATCACCACCTTCTACGTCCTTTACCCCTTCCCACACCCTGGTGCTGGTATGTCCTGGGCTGCTTTCAGCACAGTTAACCCATTTTCACCTATTTATGGCTCCCATTATTAGCTTTTCTTTCTTCCTGGATATTATCATCCAACTCTTTGTCTCCCTGTTGTTTTCATCTCTGCCTATCTGCTCCGTCCTTTTCACCTTCTCCCCCATTATTTGTCTTTAGCATAAATACTACCCTTTCCTAGCTAATATCAGTTCTGGAGGGTAACTAGATTTAAATCGGTCACTCTGCCTTTTTTGCACAGATGCTGCCAGACCTGCTGAGTTTCTCCAGCGATTTCTGTCTGTTTGTGAAATTGCTACTACGTGTATTCATGTATCTCTATCTATGTGACTGCTGCCGATTTTTCTTGCCCTGCTCCAAATTACTTTCAGATCAGGAAAGACGAACAGAAACATCAGCTTGGTTAAAATAACGATCTTCACTTCTGAATGGGAATTATTCCTATTCTCCCGACCTCCCAATTTCTTAGTTTCTCAAAAATACACATACTGCAGCTTGAGGAATGGCAAGCTCATATTTTCTCAACACATCAGCCCCTCTTAAGAAGTTTCAAAAAGGATTGTGTGGTGGTTCAGTGATTTAGTCTGTCTTTTGTCCCCTTTGGGAAGGAGTCTGGTCTCCATTTCAAAAAGACATAAAAACTTACCATGCTGGAGGAGGCCTGTGCTCATTCTGGGTCTTTGAACAAGCACATAAACAAAAATGCTAGAAATACTCAGCAGGTCAAGCAGCATCTGTGGAGAGAGAAACAAAGTTAGGTTTCAGGTCTGTGACCTTTCATCAGAGCTGAGAAAGGACAAGCAAATGGAAGGGGCGAATGAAAAAGGAACAAAGGTGATAAGTGAAGACGGAGATTGGATGACAATGACATTGGAGGTGCAAGGGCAAAGGCAATAAAAGGGCCAAGCGAAGAAGCATTTGTGGAGGTAGAAATGATGTGCAGCAACCAAAAAACAAAAGAAAAATGAGAGTCAAACTAAAATCTGCATCAAGAAAGGAAACAAGAAAGTAGAAGTCATGGTCTGAAATTACTAAAAGTCAATGATGAGTCTGGAAGGCCAGACAGTCTCTCGATGAAAGCTATGACCTTATGAGCTTGTGTTGAAACACCTGAATTCGGCACTTCACACCAAGATTCAACTTCAGATCATAAACTCCTCCCCCCATTTCATTTCAGTTTCCTTTGCAGCTTCCAATCTTACTGTCCCTGGGCTTTTGCTTTTGCTTTTGGACAGCAGTTGTCAACATTATGCATCATTCACTCTCCCTCTCAAGACATGGTTTGTTTTGTTACTTGTCCCTTTTCCATTCCCTTTAGCTGTGCACTGTTTCCTCATGAAATTTCCCCAATCTGCATCTCAATGATAAACTCTCTCACTGTTCCTTTCCAGCTTCCCCACTTACCCCTGCTTAGAACCAATGTCATTTCCATTCTAAGGTTCCCTATTTTGACAAAATGTCAATAAATTGGGACATTAACTCGGTTCCTCTCTCCCCAAAGGCTGAGTGCAATCTGAGTTTTAATTTCAGATTTCCAGCATCAATATGTTTTATTTCCATAGTATCTATATTTATGTTTGTAACAGTAGCTGTATTTAGTGAGGTCTCATACCATCAGGTGAAACATGAACAAGGAAGGTCCCAATAATAAAAACAGGAAATATAAAAGAAACTCAGCAGGTCTGGCAGCATCACTTGGAAGAAGCATAACAAAGGTAGGGTATAGACAATGTCCACCACCGAAAATGCTCGGCAGCAGCACTACTGATCAAGCCAGCCAAGGCCTAAAGGACATAGCTGTTAGACTAGGTCTGCGGCAGGTGGTCAACACACCAAGAGGGAGAAATTTACTTGACCTCATCTTCACCAATCTGAAGTTGCAGTTGCATTGGTCCATGACTTGATCGGTAAGAGCGGCCATCACACAGTCCTTGTGAAGACAAAGTCCTAGCTTCACATAAGAATACCCTCATCATGTTGTGAGGCACTATCACTGTGCTAAATGGTCTTTAGCTAATTCGATTCACTCCATAGGATATCAAGAGTGACCTACCTCTGGCAGTTCATTCATCACTTTCTGTGTAAAAACATTGCCCCTCAGGTCTTTTTAAAATCTTTCTCCTGTCACCATAAAAATACGGTCCCTAGTTTTGAACTCCCACACTCTAGGGGAAAGATCACTGCTATTCACCTTATCTATACCCCTCATGATTTTATAAACCTCTATACGGTCAGCCTTCAACCTCCTACGCTCCAGTGAAAAACGTTTCAACCTATCCAGCCTATTTTTATAATTTAAACCTTCCATTCCCAGCAACATCCTGGTAAATCTTTTCTGAACCCCTGCCAATTTAACAGCATCCTTCCTATATTTGAGAGACCAGCACTACACACACCACCCCAGAACAGGCCTCACCAACATCCTGTATAACCTCAACATGATTTCCCAACTTAAAGGTCTGAGTAACGAAGACAAGCACGCTGAATGCCTTATCAACCAACCTATCTATTTGGGACACAAATTTCAAAGAATTATGCACCTGGTTCCCTCGGTGCATTTGTTTTATTACCCAGTTCCCTACTATTACAAAAGGTAATCCTTTTTCGTATTACCAAAATTCAATACCTCACAGTTATCTAAATTAAACTCCATCTGCCACTCCTCAGCCCACTGGTTCAACTGATCAAGATCTCTTTGCAATCTGAGATAACCTTCTGAGATGTACACTATAACACTGATTTTGGTCTCAAACACAAAGTCAATAGTCATGCCTCCGATATTCTCATCCAAATATTTATATAAGTGACAAGCAAAAGCAGACCGAGTACCAATCCCTGTGGAACACTGCTATGAAGTTGAAGGCACATACTGTAACTTTAAGAGAGTGTGAATGCTGTTCTGAACTGAGAGCTTGCAAGCACCTGTGTGATAATGATGAGATGGTAGTCGTAGAGAGTACAGAAAAATCGAAAATTTGTAACATTTAGCTATGAAATGGATACCTGAGTTGTTTGCTGTTTTGACCACAATTTGAATTTAAATTATGCTCCAGGATACTAAAACCCAATAGAGTTTGAATTTATTGTTTTGCTAAAATTGAACCAATGAGACAATCCACTGTTGGGGATATAAAAATGCAGGCATTTTGAAAATCAAAGAGAGCAACTGCCATCAACACACATCCAAGAAAGTAAGAAACACTCTCTATCAAAGGTACCTTTTTGTATGAAACATATTCGGAGTAAAAAATAAAGACGACGATCCAGGGAGATCTTCAGCTGGAAGACGAGACACCAAAGATGACAGCCACTGTGTGCTTTTGTGACTAAGTTGATGTAATTTTAAAACATGTCTTAGTGGAACAGCATATTGTTATAGAGTTAGAGGGAAGTAATAAGCAGTTAAGAGAAAAGGGGGCTTAGATTTGTGAATAGTTGTCATTTAATGTTCACTTTTAGAGTTAAAGAATAAATTGGTATTATTTTCTTCAAACAGTAGAATCTGGGAGTTCTCTGTCACTCATAGTTCAACAAATTACAAGGCGAGTTTTCCTGGGTGTTTGACTTAATTAACAGAAGGCTCACCGTCATCGTAACAGCAGCACTAGTCACAAGCCCCTAAACGAAATAAAAAACCTCCACAAAACCCTCTGTTTCCTATCAAGAAGTCAATTTTGTATTCAACTGCCAAGCTCATCCTGAATCTCATGTGATCTAACCTTACTAATTAATCTACCATGTAGAATCATGTTATGCTTTACTAAAGTCCGTATCTACCACTTTGCCCTCGTCAACCTTTTTAGTTATTTATTCATAAAAGTTCATCAAGTTTGAGACACAATTTCCTTCGCACAAAATCATACTAACTTTCCCTAATCAGTCCTTGCCTCTCCAGTTGCATGTAATTCATATCTCTCAGAATCACCTCCAGCAACTTTGGATTCAAAATTGGCTTGATAGTAGAAGCAGAGGGTAATAGTGGAAGGATGCTTGTCAGACTGGAGGCCTGTAACTAGTGGTGTGCACCTGGGGTCAGTGCTGGGCCCTTTATTGTTGTTATCTATATCAATGATGTGGATAAAAATGTACAAGGTACGATTAGTAAGTTTGCTGATGACACTAAAATTGGCTGTGTCATGGGCAGTGAAGAAGGTTATCAGAAATTGTAGTGGCACCTTGATCAGCTGGGAAAGTGGGCTAAGAAGTGACAAATGGAATTTAATATAGATAAGTGTGAGGTCTTGCATTTTGGAAAGTCAAATCAAGGCAGGAGTTTCATGGTGAATGGTAGGGCCTTAAGAAGTGCAGTGGAATAGAAGGATCTTTCAGTTCAGGTTCACAGTTCTCTGAAAGTGGAGTCACAGGGAGACAGGGCAATGAAGATGACTTTTGACACACTGGCCTTCATCAGTTAGGGCATTGAGTATAGAAGTTGGGAAACTATGTTGCATTTATACAGGACATTGGTGAGGCTGCACTTGGAGAATTGTGTTCAGTTTTGGTCACCTAGCTATAAGAAGAATGTTATTAAACTGGAAAGAGAGTGTAGAAGAAGTTTACAAGAATGTTATCTAGACTCAACAGTCTGAGTTATAGGGACAGGTTGGACAAGCTGAGACTTTTTCTTTATAGTGCAGGAGACTGAGGGGGGACCTTACAGAGGTCTATAAGATCATGAGAGTCATAGATAGAGTGAATGCACTTAGTCTTTTTCCCAGGATTGGAGAATTGAGGACTGAGGGCATCAGTTTAAGGTTAGAGAGGAAAGAATAAAAGGGAACCTGATGGGCAACTTTTTTTACATAGAGGGTGGTACACATGTGGAACGAGCTGTCAGCGGAAGTGGTTGAGGCGGGTACATTAACAACATTTAAAAGACATTTAGACAAATACATGGATAGGAAAGGATTAGAAGGACATGGGATACAATTGTAGAGAAATGGGGTCAGTGTGGATAGACATTTTGGTTAGCATGGACCGTTTGGGTCAAATGGCCTGTTTCTATGCTGGAGGACTCTATGACTCTAACTTACCCACACCGATGCCAGACTCACAGGTCTATAAGACCATAAGACATCAGAGCAGAAACTCGGCCATTAGAAATGGATTTCACTATAGAAATCAATACTCGGCCATCGAGTCTGCTCTGCCATTCAATCTTGGCTGATAAGTCTCTCAACACCATTCTCCTGTTTTCTCCCCATAGTCCTTGGCCCCCTTGATAATCAAGAACCTATCTATATCAGTCTTAAATATACTCAATGGCCTGACCTCCACTGTCTTCTGTGGTGATGATTTCCATAGATTCACTACTAAAGAAGCTTCTCCTTATCTCCGTTCTAAAAGGTCTTCCCTTTACTCGAAGGCTGTGCCTTTCAGTCCTAGTCTCTCCTAGTTCCCAGGCTTGCCCTTACAGCCTTTCTTATATAAGGCACAAAATTAGCCAACCCCTGTTCTCCAGCACCTCACCCATGGTTATAAATTATACAAATATTTATGCTAGGGGCCCTGCAATTTCTTCCCTAACTTCCCACAATGTCCCGGGATACCCTTGATCAAGTCCTGGAGATTTATACAACTTTACGTTTTCTAAGAGCTCTAGCATTTCCTCTTCTGTAATATGAATTGTTTGCAAAATATCAATACTTATTCCCAGAGACCTCGAGCCACCACTTCTTTCTCCACAATAAAAACTGACACGAAATATTCACTTCGTATCTCTCCCTGAGTTTCAACAGAGACGATCTTATTGATCCTTAAGGGACCCTATTCTCTCTCTAGTTGCTCTTTTGCTCTTAATACACTTGCAGAATCTCTTTGGATTATCCTTAATCTTTTGTGCCAAGTCTATGTGAATAATTCAGACCCCAACACTGATCTGGTGGGACACTGCGTTGCTTCAAGTACCAACCCATTATCGCCTGCCACTCAATCTAATTCCTAACTCTTGGTCAGTAATTTGCCATCAATTCTGTAGGTTTCTACTTTAGCTCATGCTTCTGTAAGATTTCATCAAATGCCTTCTTATAAGTCCACATAAACAACATCCATATATATTCCCCAGTCCATACCTCAGTCACCTGTTCACAAAAATTCAATGAGGTTTGTCAGGTATGATCTACCTATCATGAATAACTGAAAAATTTCAAGGTGCTCAGTTACCTCATCATTGATTATAGGCTACAATAGTTTCCTCACCACGGGTGTTAGGCTAACTGGTGTCTCATTCCCTGGTTTTCCTCTTTCGCCCTTCATAAAAAGTGGAGTGACATGTGTATACTTCCAATTTGGAGGGATGTCTCCTATATCTAGGGATCTAAAGATTACAGTAAAGACTACAACGTGCTCTCCTACTTCCTTTAACAATTTTGGACAGAAACCGTTAGGTCCCAGGGATTTGTCACTCTTCGATTAATTTCCTCATTACGAATGTTGTACTTACATTAATTTTACTCAGTCCTTCTTCCAGGTACACAATTAATTTCTTCAGGACAGTAAGCACCGTATGAGCAGGAAGGAGACAGCACATCCAGAGTAAGGCACAGCCTTAGGGAAAGTACTTCTGGGATTTTGGAGCAGTGTAGAATTGAACAGGATAAACTGAAGCCCAGACTTGGGAGCCCAGCACAAAGCAAAGAGCGACACTATAGAAATTAATACATCCATTGGTTAGTCATAGCTGCTAATTTGACTATAGGTTAATTTTGGACTGAAGGTAAATGGCAGAAATATTTTACAGATTGAAAACTGAAAGAACAGTTACAAATAAAAAAAAAAATTAAGAACTAAATAAACAAAACAGAGATGCAGAGTCAGGTGTTGGTGGTCCTTATTGTGATTCCTAGTGACCACATCTATAGTAGTGTTGGTTGTCTGAAGAGCTGAGGGTCTGAGTTTATCAGCTGGAGTCTGACCTTCAAACAGGGGGGCACATTAGGGAAGGGGATAGTTACGGGGACACTGTGTTTCAGGAGGCAGTCATACCCCATGAATTAACTACCCCAAATTTGGTCAATGACCAGGGACAGGTGGGTGTGACTATGAGACAGGCAGATAGAGGGATCCTGCAGGTTGGGCTGAAGAATATTCAATCCTTGAGCTTATTTAACGGATTTGAGATTCTTGCTCCCTGTGTGGAAGAGAGTGAAGTCTGTAGGGCAGATGAGCGATACAGGGAAGCACTTAAGAGTGGGGAGAAAACAGAAAGATAGTTGTAATCGAGGATAATATAGACAGGGATCAACAGTCCCAAAGCCTGTGCCGCCTGCCTGGTGCACAGGTTCAGGATATCACATCTGAGCTGTGGATGAACGCGGGTTGGGCTGGGCTGGGCTGGGGTAGGGTGGGGTTGGGCAGGAGAGATCTGTTATCATGGTCCACATCGGTACAATCAACATTCAGAGAATGAGTGAAGATGTCTGAGGGAATATGAGAAACTAGGGGCTAAGTTAAAAACCATCTAAGCACAAGCTATTTGGCACATGGTCAACAAGATTAAAGAGGCAAATGATTGACTCTAAGATAGCTAGGAGAAATGGGTTGGAATTTGTGGGACACTGGCACCTGTACTGGGGAAAAGGGAGCTGTTCGGATGGGTCAGACTTGACGCAAATCATGCTGGGACCAGAGTCCAAGCAAATCACACAACTAGGGTGGTAGACAGGGCTTTAGACTAAATAGTGGAGAGGTGGGTTCAGTTCCATGGAAAGTTAATGGAGAAGGTCGGATTCCAGGTTAATGATAGGGTTGATTGTTACCAGAAAATAAAAGGAAGGGACAGAATGTGTGAATGTCATTTTGCACCAAACATAGGGAAACATAAATCAGATAGACGAACTTATGGTGCCAAACAAGGTAAATAAACATGATCTCATAACCATTGTGGAAACAAGGTTACCAAGGAGATCAAAGCTGGGAAAATTCAGAATTCCTCTACCTGCCTCACTTGCAGTCGCACCCTCCTGTCCCTGACTACTAGTCAAATTTGAAATATTTAACCCTCAAGGTGTGCCTGCCTCCTGAGACACAGCATCCAGGAAACTCTCCTCTTCTCTGAAGTGTCACTAAGTTTGAAGCTCAGACTTTAACTAATCAATTCTGAGCCAGAGTTCCTCATGAAACCAACACTTGCCACAGATGTGGTTACTATGAACCACGATGGGGCTCATAAGCCTCTACATTGTGTAGTTACAACACATCGGCTGACCCTGTTTCTCCAAATTAGTTATTTACTTTTGAATTTGCATTTTTAAAGTTCCTACATGTCTTTAATCTTCAGTATTTCTCCTACTTACCATAAATTTGAAAGTAAAGACATTATGTAGTCAAATTAGCAGCTCTTACCAACCAATGAACTAATTTCCTGTGATGTCACTTTGATTTGTGTTGGCCCTGAATCCTGGGTTTCAATTTATCTTGTTAAAAAAATCCTTAAAACTATCATTCAAAAAAGCAAGCAAAAAGTAAGTCTTCCCCTCTGCACCAAATTCTCATGCTGCTCCAAAATCCCCCAACTATATACACACTCGGGCCATCTCATTGAACCTGACAACAACTATTGCAAATACAGAGGAACCTCAATTATCCGGTAATCGATTATCTGAATTTTGGATTGTCCAAAAAAATCGCAAGGTCCCAATGCATGGCTAAACTATGCTATCCGGCATTCCATTAACCGAGTAAAATACATCCCGCCCATGTCCTCTGGATAATTGAGCTTCCTCTGTAGTTGGCTGAAGTCAGCAAAGATGATTAAATAAGAACAAGAACTTACATTGACCTAGAACTTTAATGAAGTGTCCCACACTGCTTCACAGGAAATATTACCAAACACATAGGATGGGACAAGATAAGAATTAAGAGACAGTACCCATTGGCATTGTAGAGAAGTGGGAGATGGTTCAGGGAATAAAATTACCTGTTCTGATTACTGCAGCTTCATAGCATCCATCACAAACTCGGACAGGTGCTGAACCCCAACCACGTTCTGGAACAGGCTTAGATTTTGATGAGCAACCATCACAAAAGCCTTCACCACAAGCTCTGCAGTGATGCTTTGTTTCCTGATCTTCAAAAGGTTTATTGCATTTATAACAGTTCTGGTAAATAAATGTAATACTCATTAATATTTCACCCCAAGAAACTTACTGTCATCTTGTAATTCACTGAATATATATTTCAGCTTTTTGGTACTCTTACCAGACTGATTTGTCCTTCATTAAAAATCAATCTGAAGAATGTGTAGGCGTGCTTTTGTAAATTTAGTACTTAAAATAAATAAAATATTTATTGAATAGATAAGAACTATGAAACGGATGATTGCTTTAAATAAAAACCAGGTGCCAGTCACCTAAAAAAAATAAGTCCAATCTACGATCAAACAATGTCGTAAATGACATGTTTAATACATATCATATTAATCCAGCCTCACACCTTATACGTGTTCTACACAAAGTGCATTTTACTTGACTTCCAGCAGCAGGGCTGAAAGACCCCAAGCAGGAATGACACAATAAATTAAGAAACTGCTCCAGATGACAAACCTTAACATCTTCAATTCATTGAATAAACGACACCTGTCTCAGGGCTTTGACAGCTAGCTGACACAGAGGAGAACACACATGACGCTGGATTAAATATGAGGAGTTCACTTAATGCCACAAAGTGGAGTTCACATAGCTGACTCCTACTACAGTTGGTTCACAAACAATATTCTGTCCATATAAAGGTAAGTTCAGAAATGCAGACCAGGTGAATTAGGTCTCTTAGTAGAGCATACCAGAAGTACGGATATCAAATTAATTTTTTTTTAATATTCACTGATTGGGCGTGGGCCTCATTCACTGGGCCAGCACTACTTGCCCTTGAGAATATGGTGGCGAGCTGCTTTCTTAAAACACTGCAGTCTATCTAGTGTAGATGCACCAGGGAAAATATATACTCACAAACTTAACATCCACTCAAAGAAGTGGCCACTTGTTACTGTGCAGGATTGTAAACCCAACACAGTCCCCAAACAGCAATTCAAATTGCATTAAATATTCCTATACCATAAACTTTTTGAAACTAAATTATAAAGCTTAAAAGTTGCTTCAGTCTAATACTGGCACAGTTAGAAATGTTGTGCAGCAGCATTTTTTGATGTTTAAAAGAAAGGTAAATCTATTTAAAAACATGCTAATGATCCTCAGCTTGGAATGACAAATCATGAGAATGATATTAGTTGATTACAGTAGAATATACAAACAAGAGGCAGACAGAATTTAAACAGAGACTATGAAGTAATGCATTTTGGAAGAAGTATTAGAAATAGGGTTTACAAACAAATGACAATTCTAAACAGTGTGTGCAGGAACAGAGGAACTTGGGAATTCATGCTCATTGATCACTAAAGTGGGCAGGACTAATTGAGAAAATAGTTAGAACGCATTGTGAGGTGAAGCTTTATAAATACAGGTACTGAGCACAAACGTAGGGAAGATAGGATGAACCGTAATAAACCTGTGGTTAGGCAAAAACTGGAGTTCTGAAGATAGTTCTGTTCACCACAAAAAAATAGATCCAGGGACCGGGGAGTTTTAATTACAAGGTCATGCTGGTGAGTTTGGGATTGTTCTTCTTGAAGCAATGGAGTTAAAAGGGATTTGATAGAGGTTACAAAACTATAGCTTTAGACAAGATACAGAAGGAAAATCTATATCCATTAGAGGAGGGCACGGTGGTTAGCACTGCTGCCTCACAGCACCAGGGATGCGGGTTCAAGTCTAGCTTGGGGCGACTGTGTGGGGTTTCCACATTCTCCCCAAGTCCGTGGGTTTTGTCTGGTTGCTCTGGTTTCCTCCCACAATCCAAAGATATGGGGGTTAGGTGAATTGGCCATGCTAAATTGTCTATAGTGTTCAGGGATGCATAGGTTAGGTGCATTAGTCAGGGCTACATGTAGAGTAATAGGGTTGGGGAATAGGTCGGATGGGTTTCTCGGAGGGTCGGTATGGACTTGTTGGACCAAACAGCCTGTTTCCACACTGTCGGGATTCTATGATATTAGTTGATGACTAGGGGATACAGATTTTATGAGAGGAAGAATTAAAAAAAAACACAGGCTAGAAGCAGACATGCTCAATGACTTTAAAAGGAAAACAAATGGTCACTTGAAGGATATAACCTTGTCGGCTCACAGGAATACACTGGAAGGATAGAACTTAATGAATTACTCCACAGGGTGCCAGCAGAGACTCAGTGAGCTGAATGGCATCTTTCTCTGCCATAACTGATTCTGAGTTGAGAAAGAAAAGGTACAGATAGATTACAATCACCTTTCCATGTGTCAGGAATGTTGTGTTACAGAAGCAAAGGACAGATGCTCAGTAGAAAACCCAATAGAAAGAGAGAGATGACTTGGCACTTACAATAATCTGAGAGTTTGGTCTCCAGTAGGCTGGTGCAATCTGGTCTGTCAGCCAGGCTGTCACTGCTTTGGTTGGTTTTGCACCAAATTCTGAAACTGACTGTGCCATCAAATTCATGCCATCCAGCAATCGCTGCGCAGCATTGTTATTGTCCTTTAGAAATCCATCACTCTGAGAAAGAGAAAGGTGTCATCTTTACTGGTCATTACTAAAATCAGTAAAATAATGAGTGGACAGTTTCTTTTTAAGATCCCTACAGTGTGAAAACAGGCCCTTCGGCCCTACAAGTCCACACTGACCTGAAGAGTGACCTGCCCAAACTCATTTGCCATTATTTTTACCCCTAACCTACACATCACTGGACACAATGGGCAATTTAGCACTGAAACCCAGGAGCACGTGATGCAGTAAACTAGATTGAAAGAGAGGCAGGTGAACCTCTGTCTTACCTGGAAGGACTGTTTGGGGCCCTGGATGGAGCTGAGGGGGTGGTGTACTGGCAGGTTTTGCATCTTTTCCGGTTGCAGGGGAAGGTACCTGGGGGTTTGGGAGACGGTCGGTGGGGAGAGTGGCGCAAACCAAGGACCATCAAGGGGAACTGTCCTTGTGGAAGGAAGACAGGGGTCGGGAGGGGAAAATGTTTGTGGTGGTGGGGTCTGGTTGGAGTTGGCAGAAATATTTAAGGATGATGCTTTGGATGTGGAGACTGTTGGGGTGGGAGGTGAGGACAAGGGGGTCTCTGGCTTTATTGCGTGTGGGGGGGAGGGAGGTTTTAGAGCAGTGGAACGGAAGATGGAGGTGGTGCGGTGGAGGGCTGTCTGGATGACAGAGGGAGGCACGTTGTTCAAAATAGGTGGACATCTGGGATGCTCACGCATGGAATGTCTCCTTGTCCGAGCAGATGCGGCAGAAGAATTGGGAGAATGGGATGGAGTTCTTGGAGGATACTGGGCAGGAGGAGGTATAGTCCAGGTAGTTATGGGAGTCTGTGGGTTTGTAGTAAATGTCTGTCTGAAGACCATCGCTGGAGACGGAAATGGTGAGGTCAAGAAAGGGGAGGGAGGTGTCCGATATGGACTAAGTGAATTTGAGGGTGGGGTGCAAGTTGTGGGAGAAGTCAATGAAGTGCTATGAGAGACACAGAGAAAGAGAGGGGCCGATAGAGGGAGAGAAAGACAGGTTGGTAGGGGGGAGACAGACAGAGGCAGAGAAGGGCCAACAGAGACAGAGAGAGAGAGAGAGAGAGAGAGAGAGAGAGAGAGAGAGAGAGAGAGAGAGAGAGAGAGAGAGAGAAAGGAGGGAGGGTGGGGGGAGGGGGGAGAGGGGGAGAGAGAGAGAAAGAGAGAGAGAGAGAGGCTGAATAGGCTGAGGCTATCTTGCCTGAAGTGTCAGTGGCTGACAGGTGACCTTATAGAGGCATGTATAGGCTTAACTCACAAGGTCTTTTCGGCGGGATGAGGGAGTCCAAAACTAGAGGGCATAGATTTAAGGTGAGAGGGAAAGATATAAAAGGGACCTAGAGGGCAAAAGTTTCACACATAGGGTGGTGCGTGTATGGAATGAGCTGCCAGAAAAAAGTGGTGAAGGGTGGGACAATTACAACATTTACAAGGCGGGTGGGTATATGAATAGAAAGGATTTAGACTGATTAGATTTATTTAGGATAGCTGGTTGATATGGATGAGTTGGTCAGCAGAGTCTTTTTTTGGTGCTGTATATCTCTCTGACTCTAAAGCTAATAGGGAATTCAAGACAAATTTTGACCTAGAATATTGTTAGAACATAGAACCAAAACGAAAAGAAGTTGAGACCAACAGCTTTGATGTATTTAAGACTGATCTAGGTGAATACAAGGGAGATGTCAATAAATATGAGATAAAAACTATATGCTGATAGAGTGGCATAAAGAGAGCTGGGAAGACAATTACAGATTTAAACACTTCTTCCAGCACACAGTTTGATTTGAAGCAGGAAGTCAGGCAAATTCTCGCTCCGTTGAACTTGGATGTGTTGCCAGTTGTCCTAAGAATACTATTCATAAAACAAAAGCAAATTACTGCAGATGCTGGAAATCTGAACTATAAATAGTTATATATGGAAGCACAGCAAGCCAAGCAGCATCTGGGAAGAGAGAAAGGAGTTGGAACTGCAAACATTAACTGTTTTGCTCAACTTATTTCCAGTAGTTCCTGTTTTACTTGTTGCTGTAGTAATATTAATTCAGCACACATCAACTCGGACCTTCATGGGTCAGTAAGCCAGCTATTTATTGCTAAAGTCACCATTCTTTCAAACACCTTTCTTTGAAGTGAAGGTGGTTGTTCCCAAAACGGAATTCCCCAAATAGGAAAACAACTTGCAAAATGAGTAGCAGCAATTATGACCTTAAGTTTCCAAGTTCCTGCTTAAGACATAAAAACAAGTCACTCTCAAGCTGAAAGCACTGGCAGACATTCTGCTCCTTTTGCCCTGTTGATAAAATCTTGGATGTAATCACATGCTGTCATCAGCAGAAATGTAATGTGCATTACTCACTCCAAGCCAAACATGTTCAATTTCTGTTCGCACCACAGTGTCCACTGGATCCTGGTTACCGAACCAGTATTGCCGACTACGATAAATAATGCCACAATTTGGGCACTCAATCACATACCTGCAAGAAGTAATAACTTTGTCAAACAACTGAATTTGTTAGTAGCTCACAAAAAAATGTGCATACTATTCCAGTATTCCTGTACAGCAGTAGCTTCCAATCTTTAATTTGTTGCTTCCTTCCAAATCTGCTTGCTGCCTGTGGGGTCAATACAGTTTGAGGTTTGACATTTCAACTCTTAACAAGTAAGCATTGTACAAAATGTAATAGACATATCCAAATTACCACTGGCCTAATAATACTGCTTTTATGTGACAAACTATCCTGAACTCAACAAGAACAACTACCCCAGCCCTCCCAGAAATCAACTGCCCCTAAATTTCCCAACTATTGACCATCCCCATCAGGACCTGCTACTGGATACAAGTTCTCTCTATCTGGAATTGCACACATGGCCTATGTGAGGCAGTCAACATTTAGTGTGCCTCTTTGATTCTTCCAATGGGGTGACCTTAAAAGACAGATCCATGTCGGTGTCATCACACCAAATTTACCCAGATCTTCAGAGACCTCTCGTGAGATTTCCAGCCAGCTCCTGCTGATTTCAGGCTGCTCTAATATCCACAGCACACCAGGTTAAGGAGGGAGATAAGTTTACTGACACAATTACTGGCAATTCTGCTAGGTACTTCTGCAAAGTGCATGCTTTCTGATTGAATTTCTTTTGACCCAAGCTCTTCCCAGAAAATAGGAAAAGCATCAAACTGATACTTTAGATTATTTTGCTGAAACGTGACATGACTTCCTGGGTAGCATGCTGCAATCAAGCTCCACTATTTCCCCAAGTCATTGCAGTGTAAAAATTTGAGTAAACCATCAAATTGCACAATTTTACCAAACTGCCCCATTCAGATTACATGAATATGCACATCAGGTTTTTATTATTAACAAGAAATATTTATTGTAGTCAAAGTTTAACCAACGGCAAGAAAAGAAACAGGAATCCCTAATTATAATACCAATAACAAGAGAAAAGCATGAATTGCTAACTTAAAATTGTAGAAATTAAGTTTTATCCCTTTTAAAATTTCCAACACACATACACAGCACAAAGAGATTAGACAAAACACAAATATTATAGGCGTGTCTCAGGAAAGAACAACAAGTCAATTCTGGCATCGGTCCAATTAAAGCTCCTCTTGGTTCATTTTGACTCTTTGATGAGGACACAGATAGAGGGTAAGCTGCTTCTCAATCTTTTAGTCACTAGTTAAAGATTCACCCTTTCAGTATATCTGCAAGTGATTTATCACTTTTCCTTTTAGAAAGGGAATTTGCAGCGAGAGAATAGCTAGCTGCTCAGATTTTCTGTTACTTCACCACCGTCAGAGGGAGAGAGAGAGATTTACGTGCTTTCTCTTTTATAGGCTGGATATTTCTGTTGTACTGACCAAACACAAAGGTTAGCTACCTGCCCAATTAAGGGGTTGTTAGTATTGTTACAGTGGATAAAATGTGGAGCTGGAAAAAGCACAGCATGTGAAGCAGCATCAGAAGAGTAGGAGTGTTGACATTTCAGGCAGGACCCTAATTGTCATCCACCAGGGTAGGGTGCCATAAATTGAGACCTGCTATTCCCAGAGTCATACGAAATGTTAATGTTTTTGTTTCAGGGTATGTAAGTACTCCAATTTACCTGACATTCAGACCAGGTTTCTACAAATTATTATAGGTAGACTGCATTTTGTGGGTAGCCTAAACACAAAAGAACTGATCAGAATAGGGAGCCAGCACTTTGCTGTGGAATTCTGCAGCCACCCTGGTAAATCCTTGCTTTTAAAAACAATTTTTTCTCCATCCTGTCCAGAGTTTTTTCAAGGCATGATTCTTGTGCTATGCTGAGCACTCCTAAACACAGACCATTTGCCTGGTTGGAAAACTAATCAAAAGTTCCATCATTGGGCAAAACTGCCCTGCACACATAATCACAGAGGCAAGGTGTCTCGTATCCTCTCTCACTTCTTAAAATAAGGCACATTGCGCACATTGCACACATTACTTACAGCAAGTTCTGATAACTTTTTTTAAAAACAGCAGCATCATCTTCTACAGGCCCTTGGCATAGAGCAGCAGCTTTATCTTGCTTAAACCACAATGCAAAAAAGAATGATCTTCCCAAATTCGACAATGCCTATTTCTCTCAAACTTCAATGGCTGATAGACAGTTGTTTATAAAACTGGTAAGTAACATTTTTGAAAACGGAATGCCACTTTTGAAGCTAATTTCCAACAAATCAGAACATTCCTGAGCCACTGGAAAATCATGAGGTTTTCTCATTATTCTGTTTGCTGATTGGAATGCTGCTGTTGGAAAACACTTTAGTTTGCAAAAGACTTGGGTTGACAGATCAATGAGCTGCAGTTTGTGGATCATTGACTGAATCAATATGTCTTCTTATAAAGAGGGTTGTGAAGGCTCAGTCGTTATGTTTAAGAAATTGGAAGACTTCTGATTACCAATGGTATATTGGTTTATGGAGATTGGGTGAGAAAAAGCATTACAGTGTTTGATTGGCTATTGTTATGATGTTGAAGGTGTGTATTGTACCTTTGAGAGACAGTGAATGCTGTTCTGAACTGAGAGATTACTAGCACCTGTGTATATGAAGAGATGACAGTCTCAGTGTGTACTGGAAAACTGAAAATATGTAACATTTGGCTGTGGAGTGGATACCTGAGTTTTGGTTGCTGTTTTGACAGCAATTCAAATTTAACCAATCAATTTAAATTATGCCACAGGACACCAAAACCCACTGGAGTTTGAAATTTATTGTTTTGCCAACATCGAACCAATGAGACGATTCAATGTTGGGGAGGGAAGACAAAATGCAGACCTTTTGAAAATTGATCAGAGAGCAACTGCAATCGAGACAGAAATGCATGGAGATCTAACATCTTACTCGCCAACAAATTAGGAAACACTCTCTATCAAAGGTATAAACCTGAAACATTCTCCCAGTAAAAAGAATGACGACGGCCCAGGGAAATCCTCAGCTGGAAGAAGAAAGGCATGGAAGATAATAGTAGTTGTGTGGTTTTGAAATTAAGTTGATGCAATTCTAATAAGTGGAATTTAATAATCTAATAAATGTAATTATTGGAACAACATATTGTTGCAGAGTTAGAGGGAGATAATAAGCTGTTAAGAGAAAGGGGACTTACAATTGTGAATGGTTGTTTAATATTCACTTTTAAAGTAACAAAAATATGATGCATGACTAGCTCATTTAAAACCTCACACCGATTTTAGTGATGGCTGCTCAGAGTCAGTGGCTTTGAGGTCACGGAGGGTCGAAAAAGCACAAAAATTGACAATGAAACTGACAGTTCCAATTCTTTTCACCCAAAAAATGGCCAGAAAGTCATTAAGCTTCCCAAAGATCAGAAGGAACTTCCTCAGAGAAACCATCAGTGAAAATGATGGTTGGCTTCTTTTTAAGCTGTCAGGAAATATTTGTAATTAACTTTAATGACATTTCTTTAGTTAGCCACAAATGGTGCAACTTTCTGATAGTGTGTCGACTTCAATGGAACATATCCTCGAAGAAATATGAAATATCCCTTTAAAAGTTTGTCACTGTTGTCTATCTTTTAACCGACTTTCCTAGTCCATGTTAGCCATCTTTGCCATTACACCCTTGAAACTGCCTTTACTTAAAACATTAGTTATGGACCCACATGTCACAACCCCAGGTTTATACAAAATTTTATCCTTGTACTAATCATCTTGCTTAGAGACCCCATCACCTTGAGATTCATAATTAATTCTGTCTCATTGCATATATGGTTTGATGGTTAAGTAATTGAAGTATTGAACACTTACCCTGACCAAGCATATATGGCAAGACCCAACCATGGCGAGTCCGTGGAAGCAGATGTTTTCGGCACGACAATCACTTCTTTTCCATGCTCATAACAGGACTGAAATAAAATCATAATTTAAATATACTTATGCAGTTTCAATCAACCAATATGCCCTAGTCAAGAATTTCAAAACAATGGATGATTATGTTCACTTCTCTCCTGCTGCTCCATCAGCTGAATAGGAAAATTCTCCAAGAAATGGCAAATAACAGTTAGCAACAATGAGCTGTATCTACATAGCACATCTAAAGTAGCAAAACATCACAGGTTGCTTCACGACAGCATCATAAACAAACAGTTGCACTGAATCCCATTAGATGATATGAGGGTAGATGGCTAAGCTTAGTCAAAGACACAAGTTTTAAGGGACGTCTTAAAGAAAGAGTGAATAAGCGAGTTCTACAGGCAGAGAGATTAAGAGGGGTGGAGAGTTCCAGAGCTCATCTCCAAGGCAGCTATCAGCAGTCACCAGACTGGGAGGAACTGAAATCAGAGAGGCATATATCAGAATCAAGTATCTCAAAATTGTGGGACGAGAGCATTTACATAAATAGGGAGGAACAAGGTCATGTAGCAAATTGAATAAAAGTTAAGAATTTTAAAACAGAGCCTAATCAAGTCCTAATGTAGTTCAGTAAGCAAGTAATTAAGGGTGAACCATACTTGTTGGCAGTATTTGAAAGACTTCATATTTGAGGAGGGTAGGATGTGGGAGGCAAGCCTGAGGTGAATTGGAGTAGGTGGGCCTTAAGGTGACAAATCCACGAAAGAGTTTCACAGATCATATAATAATTATGGTGCAGAAGGAGGCCATTTGATCCATTGTGTCTTCATTGTTTCTCTGAGCATTATAACTTTATGCTAATCTCCTGCCATATCCCCATTGTTTCTATTTAAATGATCATTCAATGCACTCTTGAATGCCTGACTTGAACCTGCCCCCACCAAACTTCAAAGCAATACATCCTACATTCCAACTACTCACTGTAAGCACACATTTTTTCTGATATACCATTTGCTTCTTTAATGAAATATTTAAGAACAACATCTTCAGGTTATCAATCAAGCCCTCATGATTTTGTAAACTATCAAATCACCTTTTCTCCAAGGAAAACACCAATGTCTCCAATCTTTCTTCATCTCTGGAGCAATTCTTGGAAACCTTTTTTGCACTCACTCCAATGTGATCTTATCCTTTTTACAGTGTGGTGCTCAGAACTTTACACAATACTCCAGTGGATGTTTAACCAGTGTCCTACGTAGATTTAGCATAACCTCTCTGCTCTTGTACTCTATGCCCCTAATAATGAAGTCTGGAACAACATATACTTTATTAACACTTCTCTGTAACTGTCCTGCTACCTGTAACAACTTGCATTTACATACACCCAGGTTCCTCTGCTCCTGCATATCCTTTTGGAATACCGCTCTTTATTTCATACTGTCTCTCCATGTTCTTTGTACCATCTTATATTCCTTCACATTGAACCTCATCTGTCACCTAGCTATCCACTACAATAACTTCTGAAGTTTTACATTGCCGTCTTCAGTTTAAAATTCTCCTCAATTTGTGTTGTCCACAAGTTCTGAAATTCTCCCCATCTAGATCATTTATATACATTACGGAAATCAAAGATTGCAAACATTGACACTGAGAACTCCACGATGAACTTTCCTCTACTTTGAACAGTTACTAACCATTATTCATGTCTGCTTATTGTTCAACCAATTTTGTACTCGTGTTTCAACCAAATGCCCTTATATTCCATTAGCTGCAACCTTTCTCAGAGTCGTTGCCTGGCATAATATGAAACATCTTCTGGGAATCCAGTTACACCAAATTAAAAGCTTTATCCTCAATGACCATTTTAGTGACCTCATCAGAAAACTCCAGCAAGTCAGTTGACAATGATTTCCCCTTCTCCTACTCCTCCTAATCCACTCATCACTTCTCTCTTCATGTAACTATTAATTCTATCCCAAATAATTTCTTAAAGCTTCCCCACCATTGAAGTGAAACAGATGAGTCAATAATTGCGGGTTTATCCTTTTGAACAAGAGAGTAATGCTTGCAATTCTCCAATATTCTCGCATCACTCCCAATATTAGGCAAGAGTAATTTGGTATGTGACAACACTCCAGTAAGCTGTAGAGGGAAGCATTTCAATTTCAAGGAAGTTGTCGAAGGGAGCATTGGGGCAGCACGATGGCCGAGTGGTTAGCACTACTGCCTCACAGCGCCAGGGACCTAGGTTTGATTCCAGCCTTGAGCAATTGTCTGTGTGGAGTTTGCACATTCTCCCCGTGCCTGCGTGGGTTTCCTCCGGGTACTCTGGTTTCCTCCCACAATTCAAAGATGTGCAGGTTAGGTGAATTGGCCATGCTAAATTGCCCAAAATATTCAGGGATATGTAGGTGTATTAGTCAGGGGTAAATATAGGTTAGGGGAAATGGTCTGGGCAGGTTACTCTTTGAAGGGTCGGTGTGGACATATTGTGTTTCCACACTGTAGGGATTCTAACTTCTAGAATACTGTTCATGAGGATGATCCCCAGTATAAAAGGTTAAACAGGCTAGTGCTCTACACACTGGGGTTTGGAAGAATAAGGGGTGGTCGCATTGAAATACGCAGGATTTTTAAAGGGTTACTACTGAAAGGATGTGTCCCCTCATGGGAGAGTCTAGGACCAGAGGGCACCAATTTAGTACTGAGTTGAGGAGAAATTTCTTCTATCAGAGGATTTGGAGTCTTTGAAACTTATTGCCACAGACAACTGTGGGAGCAGCAACCTTATGTATAGTTAAGGGTAAGATAAATAGATTCTTGTTCAGTAGAGGAATGAAGGGTTTCGGAGAAAAGGCAGGACCTGAAGAATGTCAAGTCAGCCATGATCCTATTTTATAGCTGAACAGACATGAGGGCCGAACAGCCCACTCCAATTCCAATTGCTTGTGGTCTTATGTACAGTTGATATTCTCAAAGGGCTTTGGCCTGAAACGTCAATTTTCCTGCTCCTCGGATGCTGCCTGACCTGCTGTGTTTTTCCAGCACTACTCTAATCTTGACTCCAGCATCTGCAGTACCCACTTTCACCTAATATTCTCAAAGGTCAGGAAATCAAAACAGTACTGTTTATACAGCTATTTAAAAGCCCTTCCAAAAAGATTAAGACTGCATTGATCAACTGCAAGATTAAAGCAACGTAAGTAACACAGCATGGCAACACAGCAGAACAGGCAAGTTTCAACAAAATAAAAGAGTTATAAACAAAAAAAAAAGGAAGGAGAAATAATATTGCCAAGTCAGTTTGATTTCAAGGATGAGCAAATAAAATGCAAAATTGGACATTTAAATAAAAACAAGTTCTTAAATACAGGAATGCAATCAAACTAAATGCAAAATCAAAAGCCAAACAAGTTTTGAATTCGATTAGACCTATATCTTGCCAAGACAAAGAATGCACAAGTATTATAATTAAGTTCTACAACCATTTGAGAAGTACTTTAATGAGAACAAATAAAACTGTTGAAGAACAAGAATTAACAGAAAGGTTCAGCATTCACAGGAACCCATTTCATTAATAATCACTAGAAATTGCACTGCACAGATTGAATTTCCAAAAGGCAGGATTGTTGTTAGAATTGCTGATGAATAAATTTATTCCAGTCCAAAGATGATTTGATTCTCTCCAAAGTTATTCAGATAACTCCAAATTAATTCTCTCCAAAGTAAAGCAGAAATCCAGAAGCAACATAGCAATTCAGTTTAGTGGAAAAGGTATAAAAATCTGGAGTATACTCTGAAACAGAAATTGCTGGAAAAGCTCAGCAAGTCTGACAGCACCTGTGGAGAGAAATCAGAGTTAATGTTTCCGGTCTGGTGACTCTTCATAAGAATTGAGTTTGAATTCTAAGGGTCATCAGAGCCTAAATGTTTCTGTTTCTGTTTCAAAGTATAGTCCAGGCAGCAGATAGTAAGAGTCAATTGACAATGCTGTCGAACAAGCAGTGCCTATCTTCCAAACAAAATGCTTGTGTA
Organism: Chiloscyllium punctatum; assembly: GCF_047496795.1. NCBI lineage: Eukaryota > Metazoa > Chordata > Chondrichthyes > Orectolobiformes > Hemiscylliidae > Chiloscyllium > Chiloscyllium punctatum. Next base: position 102,222,347 of record NC_092742.1, on the reverse strand, counting down.
GCATAAAAGATAGGCAGGAGGCTGGAAAAACACAGCAAGCCAGGCAGTATCAGAAGGTGGAGAAGTCAACGCTTTGGGTATAACCCTTCTTCAATACCGGGGGTGGGTGTGGGGGGAGCTGCAGATAGAGGGGGGTGGCGGGGCAGGCTGGTGAGGTGGAGATAGGTGAAGACAGGTCAACGGTAGGAATGAATCCGGTTGGTGGCAGGGAAGAGTGGAAGGGAGGGAGTGGACCTGGGAAGGGAGTTGGGGGATGGGAAGGGAGGTTATTTGAAATTGGAGAACTCAATGTTGAGTCCTCTGGGCTGTAGGCTCCCCAGGTGGAAGATGAGGTGTTGTTCCTCTCATTTGCGGTTTGGTTTAATGTTGCAATGGAGGCGGCCAAGGATGGTCATGTTGGAAAGGGAATGGTTGGGGGAATTGAAATGGGTGGTGACTAGGAGGTCCGGTCAGACCCTGAGAGCCTGACTGTGATGCTCAGTGAACCATTCCCTAAATTTACATTTGGTCTCCCCGATGTAGAGAAAATCACATCCAGAGCACTTGATGCAGTAAACTAGGTTGGAAGAGAGGCAGGTGTACCTCTGTCTCACCTGGGAAGACTGGGGCGCTGGATGGTGTACTGGCAGGTTTTGCATCTTTTCCAGTTGCAGGAGAAGGTACCTGGGGGTCACAGGGGTTGGTGGGGAGAGTGGCGTAAACCAAGGACTGTGGAGGGGAACTGTCCTTGCGGAAGACAGAGAGGGGTGGGGAGGGGAAGATGTTCTTGGTGGTGGGGTCTATTTGGAGTTAGCAGAAGTATTTAAGGATGATGGATTGGATGCGGAGACTGGTGGGGTGGTAGGTGAGGACATGGGGGACTCTGTCTTTATTGAGTCGGGTGAGGGGTGTTTACAGCAGTGGAACGGGGAATGGAAGTGGTGCAGCGGAGGGCTGTCTGGATAACACAGGTACCCTCTACCTGTCCTCACCTATCCCCACCTCACCACCCTAATCCCACCACCCCATTCCACCCCCCCAGTCTGGAAGAAAGGTTACACCCAAAACATTGACTTCTCCACCTTCTGATGCTGCCTGGCTTGCTGTGTTCTTCCAGCCTCCTGCTTGTCTCCCTTAGATTCCAGCATCTGCACCTTTTTTTGTCTCTAATAGTTATGGAGCAGGCAAGAAATCAAATAGCTACTCAAAAGATGCTAATGCAGTAAATCTGTAACAGAAGAGGCATCTAATGTATTAGAGTCATAGAGATACACAGCACAGAAACAGACCCTTCAATCCAACGCATCCATGCTGACCAAATATCATAAATCAATCTTGCCCCATTTGCCAGCACCCGGCCCATATCCCTCCAAACCCTTCCTATTCATATATCCATCTAGATGCCTTTTAAATGTTGTAATTGTACCAGCCTCCACCACTTCCTCTGGCAGCTCATTCCATACACACACCACCCTCTGCGTGAAAACATTACCCCTAAGGTCCCTTTGAAATCTTTTCCCTCTCACTTTAAACCAATGCTGTCTAGTTTTGGACTCGCCCACTTCCGGGAAAAGACCTTGTCTACTTGCCCTATCCACTGCCTCCCGTGATTTTGTCATGCCTCAGCCTCTGAGGCTCCAGAGAAATTAGTGAACAGATCAATCCTTTACGGCAAGATGCAATTTATGACTATAAACATTAGCCATTATTATTATGTTGAAAAACGACATGGTTCACATAGTATAAATATCAGACGAAAGTTGACTTTACAATTTCAAGCATACCTGCAAAACAAGAGTTGTCAGACAGTTGAAAATGTATACATGATTCAATGAAGAATTGACAAGAGTGCAAATCTTAACCTCAATATTATTCAAGTGGCAGAACAAGCTCAAATAGATACGGTCAACAGCAAACAAGTCAAAAGACAGTAGTCACGCCAAATCTGTTCAAGCAGATACCAGTCAGATAACAACTGTTCAAAGAGCAGTTAGTAATGGAAACAATGTTCAAGGTAATATTAATTAATGACATAACAGCTGTCGAAAGTGAGAACACCAGATGCTGGAGACCAGAGTTGAAAAGTGTGGTGCTGGAAAAGCGCAGCATCCGAGGAGCAGGAAAATCAACATTTCGGGCATAAGCCCTTCTTCAGGAATGAGGCTGGTGTACAAGCGGGCTGAGATAAAAGGTTGGGGGGTTGGGGGGTGGGAGGAGGAGCGCTAGGAATACAATAGGTGGAAGGAAGTGAGGGTGAGGGTGAGGGTGATAGGCCAGAGAAGGGGTGGGGGTGGAGAGGTCAGGAAGAAGATTGCAGATCAAGAGGGCAGTGCTGAATCCGGGGGTTGGGACTGAGATAAGGTGGGGGGAGGGGAAATGAGGAAGCTGGAGAAATCTACATTCATCCTGTGTGGTTAGTGGGTTCATAGACAGAAGATGAGGCGCTCTTCCTCCAGGCGTTGTGGGGCCAGGGTCTGGCGATGGAGGAGGCCAAAGACCTGCATGTCCTTGGCGGAGTGGGAGGGGGAGTTAAAGTGTTCAGCCACGGGGCGGTTGGGTTGGTCGGTCCGAGTGTCCCAGAGATGTTCCCTGAAACATTCCACAAGTAGGCGGCCTATCTCCCCATTGTAGAGGAGACCACTTCGGGTGCAGCGGATACAGTAAACGATGTGTGTGGAGATGCAGGTGAATTTGCGACGGATATGGAAGGACCCATTGGGGCCTTGGAGGGAGGTGAGGGGGAAAGTGTGGGCGCACGTTTTGCACTTCTTGGGGTTGCAGGGGAAGGTGCCGGGGGTGGAGGTTGGGTTGGTGGGGGGTGTGGACCTGACGAGGGAGTCGCGGAGGGAGTGGTCTCTCCGGAACGCTGATAGGGGTGGGGAGGGAAATATATCCCTGGTGGTGGGGTCTGTTTGGAGGTGGCGGAAATGACGGAGGATGATACGATGTATCAGGAGGTTGGTGGGGTGGAAGGAGAGGACCAGTGGGGTTCTGTCCTGGTGGCAATTGGAGGGGCAGGGTTCAAGGGCGGAGGTGCAGGAAGTGGAGGAGATGCGGTGGAGAGCATCGTCGACTATGTCGAAGGGGAAATTGCGGTCTTTGAAGAAGGAGGCCATTTGGGCTGTTCGGTAGTGGAGTTGGTCCTCCTGGGAGCAGATGCGGCAGAGGCAAAGGAATTGGGGATATGGGATGGCGTTTTTACAAGGGGCAGGGTGTGAGGAGGTGTAATCTAGGTAGCTGTGGGAGTCGGTTGGTTTGTAGTAAATGTTTGTGTTGAGTCAGTCGCCCGAGATTGAAATGGAGAAGTCTAGGAAGGGGAGGGAGGAGTCTGAGACAGTCCAGGTAAATTTGAGGTCGGGGTGGAAGGTGTTAGTAAAGTGGATGAACTGTTCAACCTCCTCGTGGGAGCACGAGGTAGCGCCAATACAATCATCAATGTAGCAGAGGAAGATGGGCTGTTCCACATATCCGACGAAGAGACAGGCATAGCCAGGGCCCATGCGGGTGCCCATGGCTACTCCTTTGGTTTGGAAGAAGTGGGAGGATTAGAACATAGAACAGTACAGCACAGAACAGGCCCTTCAGCCCACGATGTTGTGCCGACCACTGATCCTCATGTATGCATCCTCAAATTTCTGTGACCATATGCATGTCCAGGAGTCTCTTAAAATGTCCCCAGTGACCCTGCCTCCACAACTGCTGCTGGCAAAGCATTCCATGCTCTCACAACTCTGTGTAAAGAACCCACCTCTGACATCCCCTCTATACTTTCCTCCAACCAGCTTAAAACTATGACCCCTTGTGTTAGTCATTTCTGCCCTGGGAAATAGTCTCTGGCTATCGACTCTATCTATGCCTCTCATTATCTTGTATACGTCAATTAGGTCCCCTCTTCTCCTCCTTTTCTCCAATGAAAAAAGTCCGAGCTCAGTCAACCTCTCCTCATAAAATAAGCCCTCCATTCCAGGCAGTATCCTGGTAAACCTCCTCTGAACCCGCTCCAAAGCATCCACATCTTTCTTATAATAGGGCGACCAGAAATGGACGCAGTATTCCAAGTGCGGTCTAACCAAAGTTTTATAGAGCTGCAACAAGATCTCATGACTCTTAAACTCGATATCCCTGTTAATGAAAGCCAAAACACCATATGCTTTCTTAACAACCCTGTCGACTTGGGTGGCCATTTTAAGGGATCTATGTACCTGCACCCCAAGATCCCTCTGTTCGTCCACACTGCCAAGAATCCTATCCTTAATCCTGTACTCAGCTTTCAAATTCGGCCTTCCAAAATGCATCACCTCGCATTTATCCAGGTTGAACTCCATTTGCCACCTCTCAGCCCATCTCTGCATCCTGTCAATGTCCCGCTGCAGCCTACAACAGCCCTCTATACTGTCAGTAACACCTCCAACCTTTGTGTCGTCTGCAAACTTGCTGACCCATCCTTCAATCCCCTCATCCAAGTTTGGAAGGAGACAACAGTTGTTGATCAAGGTATAACCTATAGAAGAATTAACTGAGCTTCCCAGACACAGGACAGAACTTAGATGAACAGCATAATACATTTGTTCATTTGGACATCAAAATGAGCTCAAGCAAATATGCCAGGAACAGATGAGAGATGTCAAGTGTACCACCCTTGATAGTATTATTAGACACCAACAAAACCAAAAGTCTAATTAGTCATGCATAGACATATTTTCATCAAAGACAGCATTTCACTGATACACGAGAGCAGGCCTTTTTTTCCCCCACATTCCTGAAAGGTGACTTGGAGACACCTGGGGATCAAGTCAGCACAGTGGTAGTCTGGGCAAAAGCTAGAAACATAGAAACAAAGAAGAGAGCAGGAGGAGGCCATTCAGCACTTTGGGCCTGCTCCACCATTCATCACAATCATGTCTGATCATCCAACTCACTAACCTAATCCTGCTTTCTCCCCATAACCTTTGATCCCACTCGCCCCAAGTGCTATATCTAGCCACCTCTTGAATACATTCAATGTTTTGATATCAACTACTTCCTGTGGCAATGAATTCCACAGGCTCACCACTCTTTGGATGAAAAAAATATCCCCTCATCTCAATCTTAACTGGTTCACCCCAAATAGAGTCAGAGAGTCATAGAGATGCACAGCATGGAAACAGACCCTTCGGTCCAACCCGTCCATGCCGACCAGATATCCCAACCCAATCTAGTCCCACCTGCCAGCACCCGGCCCATATCCCTCCAAACCCTTCCTATTCATATACCCATACAGATGCCTTTTAAATGTTGCAACCTTAGACTGTGACAGCTGATGGAATTACACAGCATCGGGAACATCCTCCCTCCATTTATCCTGTCTATTCCTGTTAGAATTTTAAAAATCGCTCTAAGATATCCCCTCACTCATCTGAACTCTAGCAAAAACAATTCTAACCTAGTCAATCTCTCCTCATACATTAGCCCTGCCATCCCCAGTATGAGCCTGGTAAACCTTCACTGCACTTTCTTGTGAGCAAGAGCATCCTTTCTCAGAAAAGGAGACCAAAACTGCACACAATGTTCTAGATGTGGCCTCACCTCGGCCCTATATGTTACAAAGTGGAGGTGAACATCCCTCTGATAATTAAAGCTGAAACACCTGGAGAGAAGCACCTCACCTTGTAATCTGATAAAGCAGTATGACAAGGAGTATAACCTCTCTCTCACCCACACAATCCTTTCATTTCACTCTATAATTAACTAGTAACTATTTATTTATCTACCTCCAACAGAATTAACAGAATTCCGAACAAACTGAACAATCCCTCACTACCTATTCCCGAATTGAACTAAATTTTGTTCGTACGCTGTTTCAATAAAACAGGTCCCGCTTATATAAACCCAATTAAGAAGAACATTTAATTTAAATTTAATCTCTCAATGTTCTCCTGAACATTGGAGAATGGAGCCTCCTGAACTTTCTGTATCTTCTTGTGTTGTCTTCCTCTGTCCGAAATGACTTCTTCGCTGTTTTCTGGTGTCAAGAATATTTACTAAACGTGCAATGTACCTTTATAGAGAGATACTGCCTTTTTTTTTAAAAGAGAGCCCAGTATAGTTTTCTCAGATGGCAGATTTGTTCTCTCTTCAGATGACAGTTGGCTCTCCCCTCTCTGTCCAATTGCCCCTCTGTTACATAACCCCGAGGTCACATCAATTTGTTGTAACTTGGTTTCAGGTTGTCAACATCATCAGATTTGAATTTAGAACATAGAACAGTATAGCTCTTTTGGCCCTTAATTTAGTGTCAACCTTTTATTCTTACTCTAAGATCAAATTAACGTACATACCCTTCATTTTACTATCACCCATGTGCCTACCCAAAGGTCGCTTAAATGTCCCTAATAAATCTGACTCTACCACCACTGCTGGCAGTGCATTCTACACATCCACCACTCTCTGTGTAAAAAAACCAACCTCTGACATCTTCCCTAAACTGTCCTCCAATCACCTTAAAATGATGCCCCCTTGTGACAGCCATTTCTGCCCTGGGAAAAAGTCTCTGACTATTCACTCTATCTATGCCTCTCAGCATCTTGTACACCTCTATCGAGTCACCTCTCATGCTTCTTTGCTCAAATGAGAAAAACTTGAGCTCCCTTAAGCTTTCTCCATAAGACATGCTCTCAGTCCAGGCAGCATCCTGGTAAATTTCTTCCGCACCCTCTCTAAAGCTTCCACATCCTTCCTATAGTGAGGCGACCAGAACTGAATACAGTATTCCGCGTGGTCTAACCAGGGATCTATAGAGCTGCAGCATAACCTCACGGCTCTTAATCTTCCTGCTAATGAAACCCAAAACACCATACACTTGCTTAACAACCCTATCACCTCGGGTGGCAACTTTGAGGGTCTGTTCCTCGTTAGACAATAGACAATAGGTGCAGGAGTAGGCCATTCAGCCCTTCTAGCTTGCACCACCATTCAATATGATCATGGCTGATCATTCCTAATCAGTATCCTCTTCCTGCCTTATCTCCATAACCCTTGATTCCACTATCCTTGAGAGCTCTATCCAACTCTTTCTTAAATGAATCCAGATACTGGGCCTCCACTGCCCTCTGGGGCAGAACATTCCACACAGCCACCACTCTCTGTTTAAAGAAGTTTCTCCTCATCTCTGTCCTAAATGGTCTACCCCGTATTTTTAAGCTGTGTCCTCTGGTTCGGCACTCACCCATCAGCGGAAACATGTTTCCTGCTGTCAGACTTTCATAATCTTATATGTCTCAATCAGATCCCCTCTCAGTCTTCTAAACTCAAGGGTATTCTACCAGACTGCCAGAAATCTTGCCTTTAACCCTGTATTCTGCATTGAAATTCGACTTTCCAAAATGAAGGTCTTATCCAGGTTGAATTCCATCTGCCACTTATCAGCCCAGTTCTGCATCCTGTCAATATGCCATTGCAACCTATAACAGCCCTCCACACTATCCACAATTCCACCAACTTTCAGGTCATCGGCAAACTTACTAACCTATCCTTCCATTCGTCGTCCAAGTTATTTATAAAAATCAAAAAGAGCAGAGGTCCCAGAACAGATCCCTGTGAAACACCACTTGGCACCCAGCTCCAGGCAAAATACTTTCCATCTACCACCACCCTCTGTCTTCTATGATCTAGCCAATTCTGTAGTTCATCATGGTGGGTGAATGAGCCTATGATGAAGATGAGGGTACCTTCACGCTGTACCTTCATCAATGTGTTTTGTCACATCCTCAAAAGAATTCAATAATACTTATGAGGCATGACCTGCCTCTTTCAAAACCATGCTATCTCTAATCAAACTATGGTTTTCCAAGTAATCATTAATCCTGTCTCTCAGAACCCTCTCCAATAATTTTCCCAACATAAGACATAAGACTGACAGGTCTGTCATTCCCAAGATTTTCTCTATTCCCTTTCTTGAATAAGGGAATAACATGTGCCACCCTCCAATCATCTGGCACTACTCCAGTGTACAGTGAAAATGCAAAGATCATCACCATTCCTTTAGTAACTTTGGGTCTATCTCATCTGGCCCAAAGGACGTAAGTATCCTTATTTTTCTAAACTTTTCATCACATCTTCCTTCCTAACATTAACCTGTTCAAGCCTATGAGTCTGTTTCACGCTGCCCTCACAAATGACAATGTCCCTCAAGCCTATGAGTCTGTTTCACGCTGCCCTCACAAATGACAATGTCCCTCTAGTGAATACTGAAGCAAAGTATTCACTAAGGACCTCCCCTACCTCCTCTGGACTCCAGGCACAAGTCCCTCCACTGTTTAATTTAATTGTTCCTTAGTCTCCAAATGCCTTTTTAAATTAATTAGCTGAATTTAAACTGTTATCTGGGTAAAAAATGGCTTGATTGGTTTCAGACTGTCAACATCATCAGATTTTAAATTCCACTGGCTTTGAAAGGCTGAGTGTTTGTTTTAAAACAATTGGTTATATCCGAGTTGTCGTCAAAAAAGCAACCAAGACCTCAGGTTTCCATTTAACAGCCAACTGTTACATGTATCTATTTTGGAACAGCCTGTCTCTTAGCTCTTCTGTACACTGGCAACGTTTGCTCGACCTTAAACTCAGAAAAGCACTTTCTGTCTTAAAAGTGACCATACATTCTTTTGACTTTGTAACACAATCAAATGGCAGTTACTTACTAACAGTTTATTATAAAGAATGCAATTGCAGACCATTTAGAAAAACATTAAAGGCAAGCAGAGTCAACATGGATTTATGAACAGCAAAATATACCTGACAAAGAATGTTTTGAGGTGATAACAAGCAGAATTGATAAAAGGGGAAACAGTGGCTGTAAGGTACATAAAGTATTGGGATCGTATATTAGTGCGGATAGTAGATTAGCTAACTAATAGAAGACAGACAGCTCCTTGTCCCTTACCCACACCTACGCTCCGAACCCTCGTATTTCTTGGGCTGCTTTCAAAACATCTAACCCATTTGCCCTATACATTCCTCCTCTTCCTCTTCCTCCTCCCCCCCAACCCATTACCAGCTTTTCACATTTTCTGGCTTACGACTGACCATTCCTTTGTATGCCTAGCTTACCTTCTCTCTCACAATCAAAAAGATAAATTGCTGGAAAAGCTCAGAAGGTCTGGCAGCATCTGTGGACAGAAATCAGAGTTAACGTTCGGGTCGGGTGACCCTTCATTAGAACCCAGTTAACTGATTTCTCTCCACAGATGCTGCCTCAGCTGCTGAGCTTTTCCAGCAATTGCTGTTGTCATTTCTGATTTACAGTATCTGTAATTTACCTTCTCCGTCTGTCTGTCTATCTCTCCAGGCTCCACCTTCACCTATCCCCTCCCTGTTTCCCCTCTATCCCCTGTCTTTGACATCAATACCAAATTTTCCCAGCTACAATAAGTTCTGAAGGAGGGTTACTTGGCCTTGACTCTGCTTTCTCTCTATAGATGCTGTTAAACCTGCTGAGCATTTCCAGCAATTTCTGTTTTTGTTTGAGAAAGATTCATGGTCCTTGTTTCCCTCAATCACAAAATGTTAGCTGACAACAGGTAATAGGCTGTCCTTTTTTCAAAGGGAATGGATTATAGAAGTAGGGAAATCTTGCTGTAACTAGCAAGACATTAGACAGATTACATTTGGAACAGTGAACAATTTTGTTCCCCTTATCTCAGACCAAAAGGCATAATCTCAGAGTAAGGAGTCACCCATTTAAGACACATAAGGTGGATTTTTTTTCTCTAAAAGATAATAAATCTGTGAAATTTGTGACTGGATCTTTTTAATCGCTAAGGGATAAGGCAGGAAACTGTTGAGGATTCTCAGATCAGCTATGATTTCATTAAGTAGCAGACCTGATGCAATGGGACAAATGGCTTACTTCTGCTTGCAGTCTTATTAATCTGTTCTTTGACTCTTGATTTAGATTCCACAGATCCACTCAGTTCGTAACTTAATTTACAGTGGTCCAAACATCAATTCCAGAGGTGAGGTGACAGTGTGCACCCTTGACACCAGAGCAGCATTTGATTGGATGTGGCATCACAGAGCCCTCGTAGAAGTAAAATAAATGGGAATCAAAGAGAAAACACTCCGCTGGTTGGAGTCATACCTGGTATAAGGACGATGGCTGTAGTTGTTGGAGGACATCTCTTCAGGAGTTCCTCAGCACAGTGTCCGAGGTCTTTAGCTTTCGCTGCTTCATCTATGAAATTCCCACAATTCTAAGGTCAGAAGTGGGTATGTTTGCTCATGATTACATAACATTCAGCATCACTGATGACTTCCTAAATACAAGTCCATGGCAAGATGTAGCATATCCAGGCTTGGGCTGACAAGTGGCAATAACATGCATGCTACACAAGTGCCAAAGAATGACCATCTCCCATCAGACAGAATTTAACTTTTGTCTCTTGACATTCAATGGCTTTTTCATGGAGTCCCCCTTATTAACTTGTTCCTGGGTGCAATCATTGACCGGAAACTGTACTGGGAGATGGTGAGGATTGCAGATGCTGGAAAGTCAGAGTCGATAAGGTCTGTCGTTAGAGTAGGCACAGCAGTTCAGGCAGCATTCGAGGAGCAGGAGAATAGATGTTTCGAGCAGGACCCTTCATCAGTCCGGCAGTAGAAAACGTGCTTTTCTCCCCAGTGTGTCCCTGACCAGCAAGGCACAAGTGAAGAGTGTGATGGAATACTCCCCACCTGCCTGCATGAGCACAGCTCCAACAACACTCAAGAAGCTTGACTCCATCCAGGAGAAAACAACCCACTTGACTGGCACAACATCCAAAAACATAGACATCCTCCAGCACCAATGCTCAGTAGCAGCAGTATGTGCCATTAACAAAATGCATTGCACTATTCAAACCAACAGCTACAACTATCAAGGAGGACATTGGCAGCTGTTCAAAGCTGGGGTTCCTTTAAAACTGTATGTTCTTGTATAGGATGAGGTCTCATTTAATGGCTCTTAGCGCATTTGTTTGTTTTCTTTTACGAGAAATTTGGAAAACTAAGACAGTACCAGAAAGGTCACAAGAATTGCCAGAATCACAGAATCATGATGTTCCATTTAACTGATGATTTATCTGTACTAAAAATAATCTATTGTCAATGCCGTGTTTGGAAAAGCAGGAAGTATTGGTCTTGGAAAAATTACAACTAATCTTCAGATAAAGGTGGCCAAGGAAACAATAATCATTCTGACATCATGAACAGTTGTCCATAGTGTTTGGCTGAAAGGATTCCAGTTAGTGTTTGACACAACCTCAAGTACCAACTCTGAAATATATAGTACATTGAACATTAAAGCCAACAAGTTCTCAGAATCAGAGAGCAGTTGCTCATCAGGGAATTGCCTTCTTCAGATGTTAGATGGACTGGAAGAAAATGAGGGAAGTCTCAGGGAAGATTCCCCAACACTTCAGCTGGAGAGCAGAACGCTGACTCAACAGTTGTAATGAGCCAAATGCCTGTTTGTCCTCAGGTATCAGCGAACCATGCTGAATTGTCATGGGTTGTATACTTTTTAAAAATCTAATTAATTAATCCAAAGTGTTGCTACTTCTAACAAACTTAATAAAAGATCTGAAAGTACCCTGCAAATGATCAATAATTAAGTAACTACGGTCACAAATCCCAAAATCTAATGCAATAGATACATGGGAACACAACCATCAGCAAGTTTCCCTCCAAGCCACTAATCATCCTGACTTGGAAATATATCCCTATTCGTTCACGGTCGTGGGGTAACCTCCAACATGAGACAGCATTCTGACACCAAATATAGACCACAAAGACTTAAGAAAGCGACTCACCATTATCTTCTCAACTGCAATTCGGTCAATTCCCCAAATGAATCAAATAAAAAAGGACAAACACAACTGTGACAATGCTGTCACTTTAACAAGGTTATTTTAGTCTTGGGATTTTTTTTTAAACGGGATGTCATAAATGCAGAGATGCTGAGGGGTCTAGAAAGTGCCTGGTTTAACAATGGCAAGGGAGTGGTCAGTTGTCCCAATTCGGGTTTTTTTCCTTGTTTGGTTTCGCTGTAGCAGTCACTAGATGCTGCAGTCCAGGAAAAGTTGTAAACGTCAGATGATTCCTGACTGATTTGCTCTTTGAAATCTCTTTAGATGTTGTTCCCTTCTGCCTGTAAGAATCTGGGTTTCAGTTTACCTTTATGTCAAAGGGTGTGTTTATGGGATGTTACTGAATTGGAACAGTTCACACAAAAGAGAACATAGAACAGTGTAGACAATACAGGCATTTTGGCCTTTGACGTTTCGCTGACTTTTTATCCTATTCTACGATCAAGCTAATTTACAGACTTTTCATTTTACTATCATCCATGAGCCTATCCTAGGGTCGCTTAAAGGTTCCTAGACTCTGCTACCGCTGGCAGTGCATTCTACACACCCACCACACACTATGTAAAGAACCGACCTTTGACATCTCCCCTAAACCGTCCTTCAATCAGCTTAAAATGATGCCCCCTCGTGATGACCATTTCTGCCCTGGGAAAAAGTCTCTGACTATTCATTCTATCAATGCCTCATCATCTTGTACATCTCTGTCAAGTAGCCTCTCATGCTTCTTCACTCCAATGAGAAAAGCCTAGCTCCCTCATCCTTTCTTCATAAGACATGCCCTCCAGTCCAGGCAGCATCCCGGTAAATCTCCTCTGCATCTTCTCTAAAGCTTCTATAATGAGGTGACCAGAACTGAACACAATATTCCAAGTGTGGTCTAACCATGCCTTTATACAGCTGAAGCATAACCTCACGATTCTTAAACTCAATCCCCCTGCTAATGAAAGCCAACGCACTATACGCCTTCTTAACAACCCTATCACCTTGGGTGGCAACTTTGCAGGATCATGGACCCCAAGATTCCTCTGCTCCTCTACACTGGCAAGAATCCTGCCTTTAACCCTGTATTATGCATTCAAAGTCAACATTCTAAAATGAATCACCTCATATTTATCCAGATTGAACTCCATCTGCCACTCATCAGCCCAGTTCTGCATCCTGCCAATGTCTCTTTGCAACCTACAACAGCGCACCACTATTCACCACTCCACCAACCTTTGTGTTATTGGCAAACCTACTTGCACACCCTGCCGTTTCCTCATCCAATCCATTAATAGAAATCACAAAGAGGTCCCAGAACAGATCCCTGTGGAACATCACTCATCACCCAGCTCCAGGCAAAATACTTTCCATCTATTACCACCCTTGGTCATCTATGGGTGAGCCAATTCTGTGTCTAGACAGGCACATTTCCCTGTATCTCATAACTCCTTACCTTCTGAATAAGCTTACCATGGGGAACCTTATCAAACGCCTTGCTGAAGTCCATGTACACCACATCCACTGCTCTACCTTCAATGTCTTTTGTCACATCTCAAATAATTCAATAAGGCTCGTGAGGCATGACTTCCCCTCTCAAAGTTGTACTGAATATCTCTAAGCAAACAATGTTTTTTCCAAGTAATCATAAATTCTGTCTCTCTGAATCCTCTCCAATAACTTGCCCACCACAGATGTAAGCCTGACTGATCTGTAATTCTAGGGATTATCTTTATTCCCTTTCTTAAACAAGGGAATAATATTTGCAACTCTCCAATTATCTGGCACTATTCCAGTAGCTAGTGAGGATGCAAAGATCATCACCAAAGGTGCAGCACTCTCTTCCTTCGCTTACTGTAGTAGCCTTGGTTATATCCCATCTGGTCCAGCGGACTTGATTAATCTTATGTTTTTAAAAATTCCAGCACATCCTTCTTCTTAACATCAACATGTTCCAGCATTTCAGCCTATTTCACGCTGTCCTCACAAATGTCAAGGTCCCTCTCAGTAGTGAATATTGCAGCAAAGTATACATTAAGGACCGCCCCTACACCTTCTGAATCCAGGCACACGTTCCCTCCACTGTCCCTGATCAGCCCTACCCTCACTCTGTCATCCTCTTATTCCTCCAAGTGTAGAATGCCTTAGGGTTTTCCTTAATCCTACCCACTAAAGCATTTTCATGCCCCCATCTAGCTCTCCTAAGTCTATTCTTCAGTTCCTTCCTGGCTGCCTTGTAACCCTCTAGAGCCCTGTCTGATCCTTGCCTCCTAAAACTCAAGTCAGCTTCCTTCTCCTCTTGACTAGATGTTCCACATCGCTTGTCACCCAAGGTTCCTTCACCCCACCATCCCTTCCTTGCCTCAGTGGGACAAACCTATCCAGCGCTATCAGCAAGTGCTCCCGAAACAACCTCCACATTTTTGTCGTACATTTTCCTGAGAACAGGCACCCTAGTTCCTGCCTAATAGCATTGTAAATCACCTTCCCACAATTAAATACTTTCCTATACCAGCTGTTCCAATCCCTCTCCATGACTATAGTAAAGATCAGGGCGTTGTGGTCACTATTGCTGAAATGCTCTCCCACCAAGAGATCTGACACCTGGCCTGGTTTGTTGCCAAGCACCATATCCAATACTGCCTCCCCTCCAGTCGGAATCCTTCCTGGACATCCAAAAATTGTTCCATCCAAACTATTTGAACTTAGGAGTTTCCAACCAATATTAGGAAAGTTAAAGTCACCCATGACAACAACCCTGTTACTTCTGCACCTTTCCTCTCAATTTGGTCCTCCAGGTTTCTGTTGCTATTGGGGGTTCTATAGAAAACTCCCAATAAAGTGGCTGCACCTTTCCTGTTTCTGACTTCCACCCTTACTAACTCAGTAGACAAACCCGCCTTGACAACCTCCCTTTCTGCAGCTGTGATACTATCCCTGATTAGCAATACCATTCCCCCATCTCTTTTACCCTTCCCTCTCTTCTTTTGAAACATCTAAACCCTAGAACATCCAACAACCATTCCTGCCCCAGGGATATCCAAGTCTCCATAATGGCCACAACATCGCAGCTCCAAGTACTGATCTATGCTCTAAGTTCATCATCCTTATTCCTGATACTTCTTGCATTAACATAGACACACTTCAACCCATCACACTGATTGCAGCTTTGCCCTGTTTATCCATCCTCACAGACTCTCTGCATGCTGTACCTTAGTTAAGTTGCTATATTGGGTCAGTTAGGTTTTCCGATAGTTAAGTTCTTTACTTGGAGAGAAGTAGGGATGTGAAACACATTGCTTGCACCAGTAGTAGACACGCCAACTTTAAAGGGCATTTAAATGGTCACTGGATAAACATATGGATGAAAATGGAATCGTATAGGACAGATTGGTACCACAGGTTGGCACATCATCGAGGGCCGAAGGGCATGTTCTGCTCTGTAACGTTCTATGTTCTATGAGTTATTATAAATTCCGTATTCTTTTGTTCCTATTTTATCTGTAGTGTTTAAATAGATTCTGTTTTGCTTAAAGCTGAGTGGTTTGACCAGTGCAACGCACTTGGAATATCCACTTCATATCTGCCTTTAAAATAAGAAAAAAGTTAGGGTTTGGCTACCTTCTTAAAATATTTTGAGGGGATCTAGCCTGGTCCATAACACTCCCCAACCAGATATTGGCTGTGGCTGGTATCATATACTCATACAATGTATCAACATCCTGAGGTTACTACAGCCAAGAAACTGAACTGGATCCAGCTATGTGGATCATTGAGCTATAACAGCAATTGAGAGGTTAGAAATTTCATGGCAAGTAACTCACTTCCAAACTTCCCATTTGCATGGCATAAGTCAGGTCTATGATGGAACATTCATCATTTGTTTAGATAAATGCAGCTCCAACCAAACAAGAAAACTTGACGACATCCAAGGCAACTGCCTACTCGACTGAAACCATATCTTCTATATTCACTTGCCCCATTGCCAACATAGTGGCAACACAGTGCCCCATTCACAAGATATACTGCAGCAACTCACAACAGCCCCTTCAATGGTATCTTCCAACCCCACAACCGTTACCACCAAGAAGACAACATACGGAAACACTATCGCCTGCAAGACGCACATACCATCCGGACTTGGAACTGCATCACTGTTCCTTCACTGCTGCTGAATCAAAATGCTGGAACTCTCTTCCTAATAGCATTATAGCTATCCCTATTCCGCATGGACTGCAGCAGTCTAAAGTCTCAAGAAAGTTAGGGCTGGACAATACATAACTAATGACACCTACATCCAACCTTTTCAGCCAAACTGTGTGGCTAAATGAACCTTCAGAGGGTCCTCTGAAGTTCGGCATGAGGACCATTGATTTCTGATTTTGGAAGTCAATGCCATGCAAACTTCATGTCCATGCACCAAAACACAAATTAAAATGAGTACTGATCACATCCTACAAATGAATCAGCAAAAAAATATAAGTCTTCCCACTCCCCCCAGCAAACAATGACTGTGAAATTGTGGCCAACATGTAGCCTTTGACAAAGACAAAAATGGATAATTTACTTTTGTCACAAACAGGCTGACATTTGTGACTTACACAAGATCAGTTTTGGTAACTAAATAGGGGCAAAAACCTGACTGGAGATTGCAATGTGGAATCAGGAAAAGACAGGTACAGAATTGGGAGGCAAAAAACATGTTTAATAATTTGGAAAAGGAAGTGAGTTTAGAAAGAGGGTGTTAATTATCAAGGGTGGTTGAATCAAAGGAGTTTTGTTTTAAAGAGAAGGGTGATAACAGCAATTTTAAAGGAAAGGACAATGCAACTGAAGGGCAGCATTTATGTGATCAGTGAACACGAATGAACACGAATGAACACGAATGAACACGAATGAACACGAATGAACACGAATGAACATGAATGAACACGAATGAACATGAATGAACACGAATGCCGGGAGAAGCTTGTGGTTAGCAGTTTAGTAGGAATCATGCTAAGGAAGTAGAATGTGAGGTTTAAGGACTTGAAATTCAGAGTTGGGATATGAAAAAATAAAAGTGAACTGGAAATAAATGAGAGCTCAAGACGAAGCCAAGGGAGAATCTGGTAGTATAAGGGAAAAGGAGCAAAGTGACTGAAGCAGCTGATCACACAGCCTCAATCTTAATATCAAATAGTTCCTGAGCTCATCTGGCCTACACGTGACTCCAGAGCTACAGCAAATGATTGACTCTTAACAGCCCTCTGGCAATTAGGAATGAGCAATAAATGTTAGCCTAGCCAGTGATGATCTCATCCCATGAATTTTTTTAAAAATGTAATGTTAAGATGAAAATCACAACACCAGGTTATAGTCCTTCATCACATTGCTCCGAAAGCTAGTGTGCTTCCAATTAAACCTGTTGGACTATAACCTGGTTTTGTGTGATTTTTAACTTTGTACACCCAAATCCAACACCAGCATCTCCAAATCATGTTAAGAAGAACAGTCAAGGGAACAGGGAGTGGTGTTAAAAACAATGGCTTCTTTGCTGTACATAAAACTAAGAGTCATTGCTGGATTCCAGGATATTCAGGTGTAGCTTGAAATTCAATTCTCATTCTCTGCTGGAGTAACTAGTCTCAATCAGAACTTTGTCACCCTGCCACAAATGGCTTCAGCATTTCCCATGGGGAGGGAAAAAAATCCTGTCAAGCTTCCAGAAAATATCTAGCTTTAATAGTCTGTATAGTTGAAAAATTTCTTGCCTAACACTCACTGCCAATTCTCATCAACAAAACGAAAAGGCCGTTTCACCCTTTGGAATTGTGAATCCTGAACAGCAAAAACATTCCTTTTATTTAGCTTAATGGCCTGAAAACAGCCATTTGAATGACAGTCTAAGAAAAAACACCACACTAAGCCTTGGAACATGTATTAAGTGCATCGAAAGAACAGACACCAGCTTCATCCCCATTGTGAATGATAAACTTACTTAACCTACAATGTTAAAAGTCTGATGGATGTATTAAACCTTAAAAATTAACTCAAGGAGAAAACAAAATCGTATCAGTTAGTCTGTCATTATTTATTAATTATAAGCAGATGAACTTTCTACTAAGCAATGGTTATTGTCAGCATGTTCATAACAAAATATTACTGACCTGTGGGTTAGAAAAAAAGCATGATGTCATTGTCAAAATTCATGGGATCAGCTTACCTCACACTCAGGCTTCATGGTGTATATACCATTGCACAGTTCATCAGAGATTGAAACATTGCTTTCATTTCATTAATTGAACATATGCTTTTAGATTTACATTACATTCCCTATAGTATGGAAACAGGCCATTTGGCCCAACAAGTCCACACCAACCCTCGGAAAAGTAACCCACCCAGACCCATTCCCTTACCCTATATTTACCCCTGACTAATGCACCTAACGCTATGGGCAATTTAGCATGGTCAATTCACCCAACCTGCACAACTTTGGATTGGTGAGGAAACCCACGCAGACACAGGGAGAATGTGGAAATTCCACACAGACAGTCACTCGAGGCAGGAATCAAACCCGGTCCCTGACGCTGAGACGCAGCCACCGTGTTGCCCACCTGGTTGTAATACAGGACACTAATTTTGATGTACAAGATTTTAATACTTTGCACGCAAGCCTTGTAATCAAACTTGCAGAGGTGAATTCACTAAGCACTGTTCACAAAGATGGAAAATAAATGCATAAATAAAATGGCAAAGCCCTAAACCTCAAATCGTAACTAAGAATGGCAAGTTATGAACAGCAAATAAGATTTGATTTTGTGCTCATACTTGACAATATATTTTAATATCAATCTTGATTATTACTGATGAAACTTAACGCAAGATGCAAAATTTATTTTTTTAAACCAGCTACAACACTGACCAAATGTTATTCAATTGCACCAATGTTTAAGAGCTTTCGAAAAAAAAGTTAGTAATGCTTTCAACTTCAAAAAGATTTTCATTCATATCTCTGCACATTGACATGAGAGAGTTCACAAACAATCACTCATGAGCTACGTGATGTGCCGAAATAGGGAACGTCAGCCTAAGTTGGGGATAAATTTATATTCAGCAGAACATTTTTTAAAGATGCAACCTGATTTTAATGTCAACCTTTCGGAGAGGTGATTATTTCAGGCCACGAGATACATGCAGCTGCTTATAGATCCCATCCACTGTTGAGTTTGGGAATGATTACCTTCATGATCCTGGACTTTTCTCCAAAACTGATCATAATAAAATTCAAATTCCAAAATTTCTATCAACTCCTAACTAGTTAAGAACATGGGTGACTAATGCCAATGAACCACTCTTTGGTTGGCATCAGCAGAACCTCTCTGAAAAGGTAGGTTCTGTAATAATTCAGAAAAGGAATCAACAGAAAATCAAGATGCACATCAATTTAGAAGCAAAAGCTTTGTTACACAGTGAAACTAAACTTGCCCATCCTCTACAATTCTCTCCTCAGCCCTAACCCCCTTCTCACCTTCAATAAAAATACTTAAAGCCTATCACTTTGGTCATAACTTCAGTCACCTCTCAGAATTCAACAAGTCTACTGAAGTTAAGATGGTCTTTTGCATTCAAAAATCATACAGAGTATTAGAACTGTACAGCACAGAAACAGGCACTTCGCTTCAATTCGTCCATTTAGATATCCTCAATAAATCTAGTCCCATTTGGCAGCATTTAACCCATACTCCTCTGAACTCTTCCTAATCTTATACCCATTCAGATGCCTTTTAAATGTTGTAATTGTGCCAGCCTCCACAACTTCCTTTGGTAGCTCATTCCATACACACATGACCCTCTGTGTGAGAAGTTGCCGTTTTGGTTCCTTTTAAATCTTTGCCCTCTCACTTTAAACCCATGTACTCTAATTTTGGACTTGCCGCAGTGGAGAAAAGACTTTGCCTATTCACACTATCCATACCCTCATGGATTTACAAACCTCTATAAAGGTCATCCCTCACCCTCAGCCAGGGAAAACAGCCCAAGCCTATTCAGCCTCTTCTGATATCTCAAACCCTGCAACCCTGAGAACATACTTGTAAATTTTTCTGAACCCTTCCAAGTTTCACAACACCCTTCCTATTGCAAGAAGACACAAATTGCATGCAACATTTCAAAAGTGGCCTTACCAACGTCCTGTACAGCCACATGACCTCCCAACTTCTAAACTCAATATGCTGACCAACAAAGGCAATACCAAATGCCTTCTTTATTATCCTATCTCCCTGCAACTCCACTTTCAAGGAGCTATGAACTTGCACTACAAGGTCTCTTTGTTCAGCAACACTCCCCATCACCTTAACATTAAGTTTCTAAGTGCAGACCTGTTTTGCTTTTCTAAAATGCAGCACCTCACATTTATTAAAATTAAACTCCATCTGCCACCCTTCAGCTCATCATGTCTGTATTGCCAAAGCTACACCAGCCCCACTTTCCAACACCAGGGCCATAGCCTTTAATGTTATCAAATGCTCATCCAAGTGGCTTTTAAAGTTTGTGAGGTTACCTGCCTCAACAATCCTCTCAGGTCAAACATTCCAGACCCCACCATCCTCTGAGTGAAAAGGAAGTTTTCCTCAAATACCCTCTAAATCTGCCTTCCAATGTAAAATCGTGCAACTTTGCTTTTGATCCTTCACCTCAGAGAAGCAGCTGCTTTGTACTCACTCTGTCCATGCCCTTCACAATCTTACACACCTTCATCCAGTCACTCCTCAACCTTTTCTGCTCTAAAAAAGACATGTTAATCCAAAGTTAAAAATCACACAACACCAGGTTATAGTCCAACAGGTTTATTTGGAAGCACTAGCTTTCGGAGCACGGCTCCTTTATCAGGTGAAGCAGCAGTGCTCTGAAAAATAGTGTTTCCAAATAAACCTGTTGGACTATAACCTGGTGTTGTGTGATTTTTAACTTTGTACACCCTAGTCCAACACCGGCGTCACCAAATCACGTTAATCCAGCTTCTCATAGCTGAACTGTCCTATCGCAGATAACATCTTTGTAAACCGCCTCTGCATCCCTCCAGTGAAATCACATCCTTTCTCTGGTGTGAACAGGAGAACTGCACACAATACTCCAGCTATGCCCTAACCAAGTCCTACATAGTTGCAACATTACCTTCCTGTCCCTATTAGTTATGCCTCAGCTGGTAAAGTTGTATCCCATACGTCTTCTTAGCTACCTTATTTACCTGCCTTACCACCTTCAGGGATTTCTTCACAAACACCTTAAGATCCCACTGTTGCTCTTTTCAAAGTACTGCTATTCAAAGAACAAGGAAAATTACAGCACAGGAACAGGCCCTTCGGCCCTCCAAGCCTGTGCCGATTCAGATCCTTGATCTGAACCTATCGTCTGTTTTCTAAGGATCTGTACCCCTCTGCTCCCTGCCCATTCATATATCTGTCCAGATACATCTTAAGTGCCGGCCGCTACCATCTCCGCTAGCAAGGTGGTCCAAGTACCCACCACCCTGTGTAAACAGCTTTCCACACATATCTCCCTTAAACTTTGCTTTTCTTACCTTGAACTCGTGACCCCCAGTAACTGATTTCCCCCATTCTGTGAAATGCTTTTTGCTATCAACTCTCATGATTGTATAGACCTCAAAAGTAGAACTATATTAGCTGTCCCATGGCCAGAAAGGACAGGGCCTTTGTAAGCCCCTCCCTCATCTTCCATAGCAGCCCAGAACACAACTTATCATGACCTAGGTTCTTGTCCAATTTTAAACGTGCCAAAATCTCCAATACTCCCTCATTCCCAATGTCAATCTGCTTGAAAACTCACAGTTCCACCTTCTCAAATTCTGAACCTACATTTTCCTTCTCCCAAGTGAAGATAAATGTTATACTTTAAGACTGAAATTAACTTGCTGACAGCAGAATTGATGAAGTACACAAACAATGCACTTGCTCCTGTGGGATGATTGATGTGTCCCTTAATGCTTTTTTTACTTTCTGGTAAACACAGGAGCTAGATTTGAATTCCAGGAGTAGCACTGTTGCAGAAAATTTTGAAATATCAGAGACACTCACCTTGCAGGTGTACACTCTGTTATCATACTGGTGAGAGTAACTGCAGCGGCTTTCAGATTCATGAGGAATGCCATCTTTTGCATGATTCATACTGTTCTTGCATCCAATCCTAAATCAAAGCAACATTGAACATAAACAAATCTGTACAGTAAAATCACTCCAACTGGGTAGCTTTCCGAAGATAGTAAGTGTTAATTTTGTCATACTGTGATTTATTTCAATATACCAGACATCTAGACAGAAGCAACGAAACTATTCTCAAATAATTCTTAACAACATTTAATTGAGACAGGGCCAACAACTGAGTCCATGCATAAGGACTCCAAACCCCTTTATGCTGTAGCTTTCTGCATTTAATTAATGTTCAGCCCTTCTACTCTTCCTGCCAAAGTGCATAACCTCACATTTTCCCATGTCATATTCAATCTGACAAGTTTTTGTTTATTTACTTAATCAGCAGACTGTTAATGGAATCCTCACCACTTACCACCCATCCAACCTATTTTTGTCATTCACAGACTTAGTACATTGTAGATAATACATTCACTTCCCGTTTCCAAGTAATGAATAAATATAGGGATCGAGAGTGTGTTGCTGGAAAAGCACAGCAGGTCATCCAAGGGGCAGGAGAATCGATGTTTCAGGCATAGGCCCTACTTTCTCCTCCTCCATGAATAAATATTGTAAATAATTGCGGCTCAGCACTCCACTAGTTACAAATTGTCCTTCTGAAAGTGTCCTCTATCTCACCAAGAACTCCTTCCAGGCAAGGAGACTTCCAGCAAATGGAAGATCTTTAAAAGTATGATAGCTAGAGGTCAAGATCTACATGTTTTTGTGAGGATGAAGGGCAAGGTTAGCAGGAGTAAGGAACTCTGGTTGACAAGAGGTACTGAGGCTTTGACCAGAAAAAAAGGACACTTGACTCAGATACAGGCAGCTAGGATGAAGGGAATCCCTATAGGTATATAGGGGATATAGGAGTTTACTGAAGGAGGAAACCAGGAAGGCAAAAAAAAGGGCACAAGACATGTTTGACTGAGAAAATTATGGTGAATCCGAAGACCAAAGTGGACATGTATGGGAGAACTGCAGGAGATGAGCAAGGTCCTCAATGAATATCCTCCTCAGTGTTTACTGTGGAGAAAGACATAAGACTTGGGAACTTGATGAAGTTATTCATGATACATTGAGGACAGTCCATATCACAGCACAGGTGGTGTTGGATGTATTAGAATATATGAAGATGGATAAATCTGGAACTAACCAGATATATCTAAGACCCCTGCAAGAGGCTAGAGAAGAAATTGTGTGGGGGGGCTTGACTGATATTTTTGCATCATAGTTAGCTACGGGTGAGGTCCCAGAAGACTGGAGGGTAGCAAAAGGTGTGCCTTTATTCAAGGAGGGCTGCAAAGAAAAACCTGGGAACAATAGGCCAGTAAGATTAACATCTGTAGGAGGTAAGTTACTTGAAAAGATTCTAAGGAACATATACATGCATTTGGATTACAAGGTTTGATTAGGAATAGTCAGCATTGTGCATGGGGAAATCATGTCTCATAAATGTATTAGAGTTCTTGGATGAAGTAACCAGGAAGGTTGATCAGAGCATGGTGGTAGACGTAGTCTATATGGATTTCAGTAAGATCTTTGATAAGGTTCCACATGGTAGGCTGCTCTGGAAGGTGTGATTGCATGGAGTCCAGGAACAGCCGGCAGATTGGACACACAATTGGCTTGATTGTAGGAAGCAGAGGGTAATAGTGGAAGGATGCTCATCAGACTAGAACCCTGTGACCAGTAGTGTACCTTAGAGGTTGATGCTGGGCCCATTGCTGTTTGTTATCTACATCAATGATTTGGATGAGAATGTACAAGGCATGATTACTAAATTTGCAGATGACACTAAAATAGGCGGCATCGTGGACAATGAGGAAGGTTATCAGAAATTGCAGCAGGACCTTGCTTGGCTGGGGAACTGGGCCGAGACAGGGCAAACTGAGTTTAATATAGATAAGTTTTACGCTTTGGAAAGTCAAATCAAGGTCAGAGTTTCATGGTGAATGGTGGGGGCTTAAGGAGTGTAGTGGAACAGGGGGACCTTGGGAGTTCAGGTGCACAGTTCTCTGAAAGTGGAGTCACAGGTAGACAGGGCAGTGAAGACAACTTTTGGCACACTGGCCTTCATCAGTCAGGGCACTGAGTATAGAAGTTGGGAAATTACGTTGCAGTTGTACAGGATGCTCGTGAGGCAGCACTTGGACTACTGTGTTCAGTTTTGGGCACAAGGGAGAAAGACAGCGCACACACAAGGTGGGGGGGGGGGGGGAGAGAGAGAGACAGAGAGAGCGTGGCACTCACCAGAGAGTGAGAATGGGCGCTAGGGAGTGAGAGAGGGCTATAAGCACTCCACCAAATCTTACCCAACGGTCAATTAATCTTTTAAATCTACAGAAAACATACTCTCCTTTCAATCTTTCAACACAGCAAAATCTCCAAGACAATTCTACACCACTGCTCACCTCTCCAAAAATTATGACTTTTTTCAAGTACCAAGCCATCACACCCAGTTTCAAACAAGTTTGCGTCTCCCATTTAGTTAAGTTTTAACATTGTGTATCTGCTAAAAAATGTTAGAGTTTTTTTAAAAAAGATAAGTAGAATGCTGTGGAAAGCTAGGGAAGTGATTGCTGGGCCTCTTGCTGAAATATTTGTATCTTCGATAGTCACAGGCGAGGTGCCCGAAGACTGGAAGTTGGCAAACATGGTGCCACTGTTTAAGAAAGGTGCGAAGGAAAAGCCAGGGAACTATAGACCAGTGAGTCTGACATCGGTGGTGGGCAAGTTGTTGGAGGGAATCCTGAGGAACATGATGTACATGTATTTGGAAAGGCAAGGACTGATTAGGAATAGTCAACATGGCTTTGTGCACAGGAAACCATGTCTCAATAACTTGATTGAGTTTTTTGAAGAAGTAACAAAGATGACGGCAGAGCAGTAGATGTGATTCATATGGACTTCAGTAAGGCATTTGACAAGGTTCCCCTGGTTAGCAAGGTTAGATCTCATGGAATACAGGGAGAACAAGCCCATTTGGATATAGAACTGGCTCAAAGGTAGAAGACAGGTGACGGTGGAGGGTTGTTTTTCAGACTGAAGGCCTGTGACCAGTGGAGTGCCACAAGGATCGGTGCTGGGCCCACTACTGTCAGTCATTTATATAAATGATTTGGATGTGAGTTTAAGAGGTATAGTTAGTAAGTTTGTAGATGACACCAAAATTGGAGGTGTAGTGGACAGCGAAGAAGGTGACCTCAGAGTACAACTGGATCTTGATCAGATGGGCCAATGGGATGAGGAATGGCCGATAGAGTTTCATTTAGATAAATGCAAGGTGCTGCATTTTGGGAAAGCAAACCTTCGCATGACTTATACACTTAATGGTAAGGTCCTTGGGAGGGTTGCTGAACAAAGAGACCTTGCAGCGCACATTCATAGCTCCTTGCGAGGGTTGGAGGATTTGAGCTATAGGGAGAGGTTAAATAGGCTGGGGCTGTTTTCCCTGGAGCATCAGAAGCTGAGGGGTTAAATTAACAGTCTTTTCCATGGGGTGGGGTAGTCCAGAACTAGACGGTATAGTATTGAATACAGGAGTTGGGAGGTCATGTTGCAGCTGTACAGGACATTGGTTAGGCCACTGTTGGAATATTGCATGCAATTCTGGTCTCCTGTCTATTGGAAAGGTGTTGCGAAACTTGAAAGGGTTCAGAAAAGATTTACAAGGATGTTGCCAGGGTTGGAGTATCTGAGCTACAGGGAGAGGCTGAACAGGCTGAGGCTGTTTTCCTTGGAGCCTCGGAGGCTGAGGGGTGACCTTATAGAGGTTTACAAAATTATGAGGGGCATGGATAGGATAAATAGGCAAAGTCTTTTCCCTGGGGTTGGGGAGTCCAGAACTAGAGGACATAGGTTTAGGGTGAGAGGGGAAAGATATAAAAGAGATGAGCTGCCAGAGGAAGTGGTGGAGGCTGGCACAATTGCAACATTTAAAAGGCATTTGGGATGGGTATATGAATAGGAAGGGTTTGGAGGGATATGGGCTGGGTGCTGCAGGTGGGACGAGGTTGGGTTGGGATATCTGGTCAGCATGGATGAGTCTGTTTCCGTGCTGTACAACTCTATGACTTGAACTAAATAAGAAGAGATAACCTCACATCAATGATTCCCTCCTGCCCTAGTCGTGCCAGGGTCAATTTTTCAAATTTACCCGAACACCAAAGATGCATGTCTTCAACCAAAATAACATCTTCACTCCAGCACTCAGCCTGGTTTTCCACAGAAAGGACTTTCACTTTTCTGACTTTACTAGCTGCATCCTTTTGTCTTTCCCTTTCTTTTCTGTTTGAAAACTTGGGGACAAAGTCTGCCCAGCTGCTCTTTCCTTTGCTTCAGGTTTGAACATTTCATACTTTGCTGTTAATAACAACACTTGATCTAGAACCTGACTATGCAACCCAAGAATCCTCAGTCATGTCCATACCATTTCTGTGCAAAAATGATTTCACGCCAATCCCACATCCTCAGAACTATGACAGGAATCCTTTGCCCTCGCTTTTCATCTCCACATCCACTGAATCAACCTCTGTCATTTCTACCATCTCCAGCACAATGCCACTTCATCAGAGAAAGGTATAGCACAGAAACAGACCTCTCATTCCAACTTGTCCATGCCAACTGGATATCCTAAACTAATCTAGTCCCATTTGCCAGCACTTGGCCCATATCCCTCTAAACTCTTCCTATTCATGTACCCATTCAGATGCCTTTTAAATGTTGTAATTGTACCTTCTGCCAACATTTCCTCTGGCAGTTCATTCCATACACGCACGAATGTCTGCGTGAAAAAGTTGCCCCCTCAGGTCCTTTTTAAATCTTTCCCTTCTTACCTTAAACCTATGTCCTCTCCTTTTGGACTGCTTTACTCTGGAAAAAAGACCTTGTCTATTCACCCTATCCATGCCCCTCATGACTTTACAAACTTCTATAAGGCCACCCCTCAGCCTCCAGTGCTCCAAGGAAAGTAATCCCAGTTTATTCAGCCTCTCCCAATAGCTCAAATCCTCCAATCTGAGCAACATCCTTGTAAATAGTTTCTGAACCCTTTCAAGTTTTACAACATCTTTGCTGTAGCAAGCAGACAACAATTCCAAAGTGGCCAAACCAAGGCCCTGAACAGCTGCATATGACCTCCCAACTCGTATCCTCAATGCACTGACCAATAAAGGCAAGCGTACCAAACACCTTCTTCACTAACCTGTCTACCTTAGAATTAGGTCTATTGTCAGAACGACAGCAGTTCAGTGAAAAGGCCCACTGGCTACCCTCACTCCAGGTTGCTGCTTGCCCCGGCTCTGATCCAGTCTGCTGGCCGTTCCCACTCCATCCCAGGCCAACTGGCTGCCCTCACTCCAGGTTGCTGCTTGCCCTGGCTCTGATCCTATCTGCTGGTCATCCCCACTTTATCAGCAGTCCCCGCTCTGTTCCATGCCCACAGACCCGCTTCAACTGCTGGCTGCCATCGCACCCTGCTCCAGGACACTGACAGAAAATAAAGATACAAGTGAAAGAAAAAAAAAACAAAAGGAAAGAAAAATCAGGGAACAGATGGAGCAGACAGGTTCCAGCTGGTGTGTCCTACTCCACCTCCATCTTGGACCTGGGACTCCACCGTCAAGGAACCACGAACTTGCACTCCTCGGTCTCTTTGTTCAGCAACACTCCCCAGGACCTTACCATTAAGTGTATAAGTGCTGCTCTGATTTTCCCAACCAAAATGTAGCATCTCACATTTATCTAGATTAAACTCCATTTGCCACTCTTCAGCCCATAGGCCCATCTGATCATGGTCTTGCTCCACTGAGGTAACCTTCTTCACTGTCCAATACACCATCAGTTTTGGTGTTGCCTGCAAACGTACTAACCATATCTTCTACATTCACATCCAAAATTATTTATATAAATGACAAAAAGCAGTGTTTGAAAACACACATTCTCTTTTCCACTTTCCCCACTCTCTTTTCAACACCCTGGTCCATTTCTCAAATCACTACTAACAACCTGTCCCCTTCTATCCTTTGGCTCCTTTTTTTTAAAAGACTACCCAAGGAGCCAAATACAATATCCAAACGAAAAAGAACTTGATCTAAACTTCTGTAATTTTAAAACAACATTCACTGCTCACATTATTGTCTCCAACATGCTGAGGAAACCAAATGCATATCGGGGTATCACATTATGGAATACATGCCTTCAGTCCCCAAGAGGAATCCAGAGTATTTAGCATTCAAAGTTTTCTTCACACAGCCTTTCTGACCTCTACTCACTTCACTCTTCAATAAATGTTAACACTAACTCAAACAACAGCATTACATTTTTCAAATTGGCATTTCACAGCCTTTTGGACGCAGTGAGTTTAATGATTTCACATCGTAACCCAGGTCCCAATTTTCTTTACTGTTGTTTTTATTTATGGATAACTTTGATAAGTCTGCTTTACCCAGTTTCATTTTTCGACATACCATTTGTTATTTTAATTTTCCCAATGCCACTCCCATTTTCATATATAATCCCACTTATCACTGATTCACTTCCATCCTGCTACAGACCCTCCTTTTTCTCACCCTGCCCTAGTCATCCTAACTTGTTAACTTACGCCTCATAACAATTCATATAGCTGAAAGTTAATAAAAGTTGCCTTCTATTGCTGTGCCAAGGCACAATCTTAGGTGCATTTCCAAAAACCAACCTTTCCAGTGAATCTACATGTACATTAAACAAAATATAACTTCTTGTTAAGTACATTATCACTTACCCACAGCTGAGACATGTGCAAGAACAAGTGAAATATTCATCAGGGAAGAAGCAACTGTGAGCCATCTGATCATCTGCAATTTCTCCACTAAAACGATCGCTCAAAGCCTAAAGAAAAGATTTTGCAAATATAACTTGCAAACTTCGAGAGTAGGTTTCGTCCTCTCGAAGAGAGATGCACAAAATACTGACTGTTGTTACTGCTTGTCAACAAAATAATTTCCATCATGTATCCTGCTGAAACCTTCTTTTGAATTTTGAACATTACTATTTGACCCTCTTGTTTCAATCTATTCAGTGAAAAATAGCTGCAATTTTTGAGTTTTTATAGTAATTGCCCATTTCTAACATTAATCCATTGGACCTTAAATTTACTCTCTTCCAGTGCTCTCCCACTTCTCTTAGTTACTTCCATTCTCTTGATTTGCAAATATTTTGTTTAGTGCCTTTCACTTCCTCAGAGTGCTAAAAAGCACTTTACAAAAAATGGATGCTGAATTCAGTGGCAATTTCCTGCTTTGATCTGATATACAATATCGAGAAATCTCGTCTTCCATTCGAAAATGTGTTGTCTATTTTGATTCCCATCTTTAAATTTCAATGCATTCTCTTCATCTTCCTCTAAATGAAAAGTAAAACAAATTTACTCTATTCTTATTCTCCAAATGTGCTACAGTGCATTTCTCCAAGTAACCGCGTGCCATTTTCCTACCCGTCCTTTTAACCTACTCTATTCCATTTGACAGCACATTCATGTTAATCCACTTTAAAAGGTTTTACTGCAATTACATCAAGAAATGTGATATAACTGAGTGTACCAAGTCCCACAAGTAAATAAATGACTAATCAAAACATTTGTATTGGCAATAACTGACATGTAAATGACTACACATTTTCTTTTGGATTACAGACTGGAAAATGGAAGTTGAGCACTACTAAAAGTACCAGAAAGGTTTATGCAGCTTGATGGTCAAATGGGATCAGTTGGAGTATCCTTTGGGCTACACAACATCATGTTACTTCTCAGAGCAGTAAAGCAAATACTTTACAAAACAGAGTAGCACCAGGAAAATTTGAGTTGAGGGAAAAATGCCTAATAACAGCTGTTTTAAATTACCATTTAATCTGCCATTTTACAGACTGAGAAGGCATTGCACTCCTAGAAGCCTCTTCAGAGTGAGGAACGACAAAGGGACAGAGACCCAAGAGAAAGAATTCCAATAAAGCCCCAGGCCCACCTGATTGGCTTTTGAATCAAACATCGATCGTCTACCTCCAGACATTATGTCATTACGGTTACAATTCAAAAGAGCGTGAGAAAAAACTCTTTTTACTCTTGTGGTGTGGACTTTTACTTGCAAATTTTGTTTTCCCCATAACATTTGTGTCACAATGTCTGTTTTGTCTGTCTTATTTGTAAATGAAGATGAGAGATTTGAGGGTCTTCAAAAGGGTACGCAAATTACTGAATTTGAGCTATAGGGTCAGGCTGTATAGGCTGAGGTTTATAAAATCATGAGGGACATGGATAGGATAAATAGATTTTTCCCTGGGGCGGGGGAGTCCAGAATTAGAGGGTCTAGGTTTAGGGAGAGAGGTCAAAAATTTAAAGGGGACCTAAGGGGCAACCTTTTCACGCAGAAGTTGGTGCGTGTATGGAATGAGTTGCCAAAGAAAGTGGTGGAAACTGGTACAATATCTGGTTGGCATGGATGAGTTAGACCAAAGGGTCTGTTTCCATGCTGTACACCTCCATGACTCTGAGTTCACAATAGAGTTTTTTTCCGGTTAATGACAAAATCCTGGTGTCAATTACATTTGTCATGAATAGCAGTTGATCAGGCAAGTTGACCATCACGTTGATTTAAAAGGGAAGTTACATATTTGTGAAGGCTAGTGTAATAGTTGGACTTGATTATTGGCGCACGCTTTCCAATTGAGTCATGCCAACCTAAGCATTATTACTGCCAGATGACTGTGTGCAAGCTCAGCAGTTGGACACGATTGCCTATGCCCCAAAGGTCTTAAAAGAAGTGGCTGCAGAGACAATGGGTGCATTGGCTGTGATCTCCAAAAATTCTCTCGATCCTGAAAAGGTCAGAGCAGGTCAAAGAAAAAGAAACGTTTTTCAAAACTTCTCATCAAGAAGGGGACACAGAAAGCAGGCAACTACATGCCTCTGACAAAATTTTAGTTTAACAATTGCAATTGTGAAAATGCTAGAATCCGTCATGAAAGCAGAATATTTCAAAATCACAATATAATCAGGCAGACTCAGTGATTTCATGAGAAGTTAACAGCGTTTGAAAAATCTATTAGCGCTCTTCAAGGCTGTACTAAGCAGAGTGATTAAAGAGGAAACGCGATGGTTACTACCCAAAGTAAGGGCTCTTCTATTAGGGGTGATATTTTGCACATGTAGACAGTTACCTAACTAACACAAAACAGAGAATTTAGTTAAATGGCTTATTTTGTTGTTAGAAAGCTCTAACTAGTGGAGTGCTTTGGTCTCAACTATTCCCAATCCATATTATTAACTTGGACGAAGGCAACATGTATGTCGTAGCCAAATTTACAGATAATACGCAGATAGATAGAAATGCAAGTTGTGAAGAGGATACAGAGTCTGCAGAGGGATACGGAGAGGCTAAGTGAGAGAGCATGAATTTAACAAATGGAGTATAATGTGAGAAAATATGATACCGTCCACTTCAGAGGTAAGAATTAAAAAAGAAAAACAATTAAATGGAGAGAGACTGTAAACTGCTGTAATACTGAGATATATGCATGTCCTCATATATCAATCACAAGTAGTTACTACAGTGTTACAGCAAGCAACCAAAGAATGGAATGTTGCCCTTAATTAAAAGGAAGAGGAAGTGTAAAGCTAAAGGAATCTTGGCACAAACTTGAAGTTTGATTTGTGTAACTAATCCCTCAGCATAATACCAGTCTGAGCACAGCATAGTTCCATGGTTTATTAGGCCATTTTGGTTTTACATAGATCTTGTAAATGTGTAGTCCACTAAAAAGTGTCCAAGTGTAATAGTAACAACCTCTTTTTTTGAATCTAGTATGATTTATTTGCATAATGTTTCTAGTTATTTTCTTAAGATTAAAGATTGGTTGGTGAAAAGATAGCATGTGATCTGAACAATGGTAGGGCTATTTCTTCCCTTGAAGTCACAGTTTAGAGCCTTATGATATTATCAGACTCAAGTGCCTCTGTAAGGAAGGCTCCCTGCAGCTTCCTGTGGATGGCATGCCCAACAGGACAGCCTAATACAGGTAGAAAGACTGCACTAAATATTGGGTGCCCAACTCAATAATATAACATGAATCTAAAACCTTTGCACTTAAGAGGGAAAGGAGTTATCATCTGAATGAAGTTTCCACAAGTTAGCAGCAAACTAAAGTGACATTATTTTAGTGGCACAGTCCAAACGGACATGACAGAAGAAAAATTACAATACTAGATTAGTAATGCAGCTGTGATGCAACGGGCTGTACTTTTTCCCAAACTTCTTTTGTTCCTACCAGGAGTGGCCCATCCTCCATTCCAACCTACTAATGGAGAGGTCAGTAAGATTAGAAATTCAGACATCGATTTCTACAAATAAAATGAACTCATTAGTGAGACAAGCTCTTCTAAACTTCAAGGAAATTTTCTGCTAGTTTTGATGGCAGTGTTACGGAGCCTCCCAAAATGTGCACCATGAAATAATAGTCATGTCCTACTTTCAATGCCTTGAAAATGATTCCTGGAGGTCTAGGTGATCGAGTTGCGTTGTTATTCAACTGCTGTTCAATGGTCCGTAACACTCCGGAAAAGTCCGTTGGAGGATTATACGTTCTGGTCCCTTTGTACTGAATGGAACAGAAAGCTTCTGGAAACCGACTAAGTTTGCGAAATCGTTCCTGCAGAAGCTTTTCTGGCATCTCTGAAGGTCTATCTGTCGTAACATTGAAATAGATAAAATACATAAATACAGTTGTGAATTGTTACCATGTATTCTATTCTGGGCTGCTCATCTAACAGTCTAATAGTAAGCAAAGTGCAACTGGAAGTAGGTGATCTTGAAATCAGAGCAAGTTCATACATTCACTCCTAAATATTATTGGATTACGAGAATCAATCCATAAATCTGAATAAGAGACAATGACAAGATATTTTACTTGTGGAATTTTCATACAGCTAAACCCCAAAGTTAAAAATACCCCCACAGCACTACAGTTCCGCAATGCAACTTGATGGGCTTCATTACTCTTTCCGCGATTAGTAACAAATGTAAATAAAACCTGACCAAGAATCTAAAGCACTTTGGAAGAACAAGTTCCAAATTTCCACAAAGCTGAAAGGGAAAAGTGCTTCCTCACTCTACTGTTACATATTCTAGATCTAATACTTTAGGCTATCTTGTTATAAATTTTTTTGCCAGATGAACTAACTGCGCTGTATCTACCCTATCAGATTTCTGCTTAGACCAGCCATTTACTCTAAATCAAGGCAATACAAGCAAAGGTTATGTTCTCATAATCCAACCCCTAAAAAATAAACACAGGAACAGAAGTAGGCTTCAACCACGTTCTGCCATTCAGTGAGATCATTCCTTATTTGTGACAGAACACCATACAGGCCTTTATCCCAGTTCCTCTAATATTCTGGCTGACAAAAATATACCCAAACAGATTTAAAATTAGAAAGTGGTCTGGCATTAATTGGTGCTTATGGAAGAGAATTCCAAACTTGTACCAATACTTGCCTGTATAAGAATTTCAAAATGCTTCTTTGATATAGCATGGCTTAACGTTTTGGGCTCTATTCTCTGAGCTTAGATTCTACTATTATCAGAATCAGCTTCTATTCATTGCAAACTAGCTATCCAGCCAACTGAACGAACTGACCCCCAGCGAGCAATACAGTGCACAATGTTCCAGATACCACTGCACTACATAACCGAAGCATAACCTCCATAGCTTTACATTCAATTCCACTCATTGAGTGACAGCTTTCCTATTACCTGCACACTAATTGCTTTGATTTTGTAATTCAGAGATGAGGATGCTCAAATTCTTCAGCATCTGAGTGCTACACTCTATCATTTAGATGATATTTTCTTTTATTCTTCCTGCAAAAGTGGACAATTTCATGTTTTCTCATACATACATACATACACACACATACATCATTTGTCTCATCTTTGCTGACTCACTTAACCTATATCTATTTTTGTAACCTCCTGTCCTCTTCACAAGCTACATTCCAGCCTTTGTGTTGGCAGCAAACATTGGCAACGATAGTTTGTCCTTTCATGAGTAACAGTTGAGGTCCCAGCACCAATTCCTACAGCACTCATTACATATCGCAATATATTACCCCTACACCGTGAAATTTTATTTTCCACAAAAACATTTGAAAGGGCACCTTATAAAATGTCTTTTAGAAATCCAAGTTCAGTACATTCACCAGTTTATCGAAGCATGTGTTATCTCATCAAAGAACTCCCAACAGATTGGTTAAACATGATTTTGTGAAACCACGCCTTAGGCGACTGACTGTGTGGAGTTTGCACATTCTCCCAGTGTCTGCGTGGGTTTCCTCCGGGTGCTCCGGTTTCCTCCCACAGTCCAAAGATGTGCAGGTCAGGTGAATTAGCCATGCTAAATTCCCCGTAATGTTAGGTAAGGGGTAAATGTAGGGGTATGGGTGGGTTGCGCTTCGGCGGGTCGGTGTGGACTTGTTGGGCCGAAGGGCCTGTTTCCACACTGTAAGCAATCTAATCTAATCTCATCACGTTGACTCTGTGATTTTCTTGAACTTATTCATATACATTTTAATAATAGCTTCTTTAATTATTATTTAATAATACTTTCTATCATTCTCCTTACAATAGATGTTGAACTAAATACTTCCGCATTTGTGTCCCTCCCCTTTTGGCTAAAAGAGTTGTACTCACTATTCTCCAAGCATCTACCTACCTCGAATCAAGGTCATTTTTGAATATTAAACTATTGCACCAACCATCTCATTAACAATTTCTTTTTATTTGCTCCTGTGATGTCAGAGTCACTGGTGTCGTCAGCATTTATTGCCCATCCCTAATTACCCAGAGGACGGTTAAGAGTTAACCACGTTGTTGTAGGTCTGGAGTCACATACAGACCAAGAATGGCAGATTTCCTTGCCTTGAGGACACTAGTAAACCAGATGGGGTTTTTATGACAATCAAAAGCGATTACATGGTTGCCACTGGGCTACTACTTTCTTTTTACAAATTCTAAAGTTTCACTGAATTCAAATTACACTGGCTTAAGAAACCTAAGCAGTTATGTCAAACCCTATAGATTTGGTTGGAAAGAGAGATTTACCTGGTTTATGAGTAACTGTGAAGTGATAGTGTTGAGGACTAGATAGGAATTCATTTTGCCTTGTACTTTGAAACTTTTCGGCTATGTTTTATGTAGTTTGCTTGGTTTGTTTTGTTTTATTTTCATTTATTTTGTGTAACAAGCTTTGTGTAACAGCTTTATTGCTGAAAACAACCTGCAGCCTTGCATGTTTATGTCTCAGTGAAAGATCACCACTTCAAATTAAAACAAATTATCTCTCCAGCCAGATTTCATTCTGGGATCGGATTGGTCCCTTAGTTACATTAGCTGAAATCATAACATGTGGACGTTGACGTGGAAGTATTTCACTGCACTGTCTTTGAGTAAAAATCTACCACTCAGTACCACATATGCACATAAACCACGTTAACTGTTCGAAAGGCAGTTCAATTAGGGACTGAGTGATAAATGCTAGTATTTAGCAATACACATTTCAAGAAGAAATAAAAACACATTGACTGTTGGTGGACACTGGTGCAAACTACCTCTCAAAGTACAAAAGCTATTCATCTACCACCACTGATCTCTGTTATCAAGTTAACTCAGAATCCATACCTTCTCAATTCCACAATCTTCGAGCTACACCACAAGCTGCCAATGTGGCAGTTTGCCATATATTTTCTGAAATTCCAGACAAGCATCATCTTGTCTTTCATCACCTTTTCTGCTACCTCAAAGAATTCAATCAGATTGGTCAGACATCATAAAATCTCCAAGAAATATATTCTGCCTTTCAAATTAAAGTTTGTTTTTAATCTGATGTGAGCATCACTGGCAAGGCTAGTTGTTTTTGAGATAGTCGAAACCACTATAGTCACATTTTCACAGAAAATATTCAGGGTATCTAAGAAAGAGCTGAGTTTCTGACCATAACTAAATTCCCTTGTATTTCAAAAAAAGCTTAGACATTCAATGTAAACTTAGGTTGTCATATCAGCCCAGACTTCCACTGTTGCCAAATCCTGATAAAATTGAAAAGAAAAAAAAAAGTTAAGTTTTGAGTTTTGTGAAACAAGAGGATCAGCTGAGCATGACTCAGATAAGAAATATAGTTAACAATGGGGTGGAGGCAAAGGTAATGGGTTAACAAGATGGAAAAGCAGCCATTAAACAAGATGAGGTGGCATTCAGTATGTAATTTAACAAGGTGAAAAGTATTCATTATGTGAAGCCAGTTAACAAGGTTAAGAACATTCATTGTGTAACAGTAGATGGCTTAATCTTTACCACTGACACTCGCTGATTGTAACGGTCAATTAATATGTATGTTGTTTTATCTGGATGCTTCTCCCTGTAAAATCACTATATAGTTCATTAAGAAACTGCCGTTCGAGAGAGAAGACCGAGAATTCATGTCTCTGTGCACGTGGGTAATCGTTCTCTCGCTCTCCAGGGCCCAGAATAAAGATAAAGGAGGTAAAACTACCCTGTGTCTCTGAGCTTTTTGTTTCGGCTAATAAGGGGATACAGGATGACACAAAACTTTAAACAAAGCAAAATGACTTTTGGATCAGATCACTGCATCACCTGTTTGCATGATCAAAAGTGTCAATTTTTAGGGTCTTTGAAGGTTTGACTTTTACTGTGTTGTGAATACACAGGTAGGGAGGCTGATTTGATTCAGTTGTCTAGCTCCAGAACCCAAAACAAAGTTCAAAATCTCAGATACTAATTAAGGGTACACAGGCATGAGATTCCACAGTATTAAATAAATAAAACTTGACCATTGTAAGAGACCTTATATTTTTCCTTTAAGGACTGTAAGTTCAAGAAAGAAACTCACCATCACCTTCTCAAAGGTAACTAGCAATGGGGAATAAATGTTGGCCAGGAAACAACACCAAAATCCAAGAAATAAATAAACATATTTTTAGGGATATATCCTGAAAATCAAAAGTTGGAGAGACTGCTTTATAGTTTTACAAGTATCAGGAGGGATTCTTCCTGATAGTGTAGTCAAAAGCATCCAAAAGTAGGGGATATTTCTCTTTTTTTCTCTCTGTACAAGTCGGGGGGGAATAAACTATCAACTCAAAAGAATAAATTCTAAAACAAAACCTCTATCCACATGATCAGCTATTGAATTAAAGTTGATCATAATCTTGCAGAAGTCATGTCATTATTGCTAAAACCTTGACAGCTAAGAGAAATAACTCTCCACCTTATAGTCTGGACTTTTTGATCAATTGAAATAATTTTCCCTGTCATTAATTTTTCACCCATAGCTTTATGATCTGCCAAATATAGGGAGATGATGTTGTGGTGGTACTGTCACTGAATCAGCAATCCAGAGACCAAGGATCTGAGGATGAAATTTGACTTTAATTAAATACAGCTGGAATCAAAAGCTGCCTAATGTTGACTATGTAACAACTGACAATGGTCATAAAAATGCATCTGGCTCACTAATGTCCTTTAAGGAAAATCTGCCATTCTCGCTTACATGACTCCAGACTGTGAGGCACCACATATTTTTCCTTTGCGAATTGAGAACTCGAATGGAAGTCAGACGCCACTGAATAATTGAACTATGACAGTTTTGCAAATTTCAAGTGAAAAGTCAAGTGCAGCACATTTTGAACTGTGCAAGACAATGTTGCCTTTTGAAGTATTGAGGAGGATACTCGGAAACAGAGTGGGTTTAGTTGAGAAAAAACTGCCCGACGATTGCCTTCCAATTGGCTGAGCTGCTGTTTGCTAAAAAGCTGCAAGTGAGGATACATCATTGAATTGAAAGTATCTCTCACTTCTCTCTCTATAGGCATATACTCCAAAGTGAGTGAAAAGAACAAAAAAAACTGAGAAGAAATAATTCTAACATCAAAACAGCCAGGTTCTGAAGGGTTATGCCTGAAAAGTTGACTTCACCACTTCCTGATGCTTCCTGTGTTCTTCCAGCCTCCTGCTAGTGCACCAGATGAGCAACTGAGGGGAAGAAAATGATCCCATCATAGATAACAGCATGTCATCAGTGTTAAAAATCAAAAGAAACTGTGTGAGAACAAAGGTAACCCAACCTAGCGACCTAGATTTTTCATCTTCAGAATTGTGTTTCTCATAGAACATAGAACAATACAGCACAGAACAGGCCCTTCGGCCCACGATGTTGTGCCGAACTTCTAACCTAGTTCTTTTCCACCCATGTGTGTCAAATAGTCTCCTAGTCATGATAGTGTGTACACCTATTTGGGGATTTTAAAGAGTTGTAGTTTAAATCACATAATAGATTAGTAATTCTCTTTTGTTACAACAAATATAATCATGTTTTTGTAAACATGATATCAGGTATAAATCGGTTTTGTACTGAATAGCAGTTAGAGTGGAAAATTGGTCAGTTTAGTGGACTAATTGTGATTTTATACATTTTGTGATGGCTCATGGGGCTCATGGAACAGTGGGGACATTTAGTGGCTCACTCTTCCCAGTAAGTCGTGACAAGGCAAACGTAACTAACTCAGCAAATAGCAAACCACTCAGTTGTGTCTAAATGCTACCAAGTTTGAGAAAATAAAAGAAACCAGATGTCCAAAGATGTACAGGTGAGGTAGATTGGCCATGCTAAGTTGCCCATGGTGTCCAGGGATCAGCAGCTAGGTAGATTAGGTAGGTTAACTGGGAAGTACAGGGCAACAGGAATAAGGTGGAGATGGTGGTTTTGGATGGTCTTCAGAGGGGTGGTGTGGACTTGATGGGCAGAATGGATTGTAGGAAACTGTACACTGTAGGGCTTTTATGATTCTAGATTAGAGTGGTGCTGGAAAAGCACAGCCAGGTCAGGCAGCGGGCAAAAGCCCTTCTTCAGGAATTTTCCTGCTCCTCGGATGCTGTGCTTTTCCAGCACCACTCTAATCTAGACTCTGATTTCCAGCATCTGCAGTCTTCACTTTTGCCCGCTTTTATGATTCTAGATGTACCACACAAAATTGACTAAGGCTCTTTAAATGATAATGGCGAACAGCCTGGCTCCAAAGTAAATGAGCATTTGGGTCAAAATTAGGAGAGCTGTCTCACAAAAAGAGTCAAGCAACAACCTGACATTATCTCAGAGATATGCTTCCATGCCACTAAGCCCCAAATGCCACTACTACCATTGGGCAAAAGTGAGGCCTGCAGATGCTGGAGATTAGAGTTGAGAGTGTGGCGCTGGAAAAGCACAAGTCAGGCAGCATTCGGGGAGCCCTTCCTGAAGGGCTTTTGCTGGAACGTCAATTTTCCTGCTCCTCGGATGCTGCCTGACCTGCTGTGCTTTTCCAGCACCACACTCTCGCCACTAACACCACTGCCCACTGTCAGGGCAGACTCAGCAGAGTGGTATACAGTCAGGAGGGAGCTCTCAACATTAACTTCAGATCCAGATAAGTCATGATATCAGGTCAAAATTAGGAACAAATTCTCCTGCTGATTATCACCTACTAAGGCTTGGGTTTGCTTCACCCACTTGGGTCCTGTCTTCATTCCAGCTTTGGCGCAAAAATGAACAAAGGTAAAGGGGATGGGAGGCTGCCTGTGCTTGACATTGGCCAGGGAAGGTGGCTTCATGCAGTGGAAAATGTTTAAGGCTGGAGAAAATAGCTTGGGGAGCTACTCCGAATTAGGTACATCTGAGAGTGGGCTGAAGGAAGCCCACAAACAGTATCTATTTGAAGCAACTGCTAAAATGGAGGTAAGAGAAAGTGGTTTGATGAAGTTAGTCATTGATTACTGCAAGCTTCAATTTTTAATCAGATGTCTAGAAGCATTCTCAGGAGTCCTTCAGAACTCTGTCTCAAGAGCTACTAAGACACTCACTGTGTCAGAGGTTTTGAACATTCTGAATCTAGATTTTTAAAAGTGAAGTACTGGAGTCCCTTGTAAAGGAGACAGTTTTAGTGAGATTTAATGACTACCAATGTTAAAAATATCTACAGGATCTGTCTTAAAGGTCTGACCACTTAAAGTGCCCCATGTGGTAAGTCAGCCCACAGTTGGTCTATTAATTCACATTTCTGTCAGAGTCAATCCTGGATGTTAGAATCTAAGCTGTATCTTGTTGACTAATTCACAAATGCAAGCATCCCTGGATCAGCTAAGAACAAGAGAACAAAGAGAACAAGAGAACAGGAACAGGCCCTCCAAGCCTGCGTCAACACATTTTGCTCCTCCATACTAAAACTGTCTTCATTTACAGGATACGTATCACTCTATTCCCTTCCTATTCGCGTATTCATAGAGGTGCCTGTTTCCACTAGGTACAACAGCAGCCTAAACACCAATGCATTTGGGCATTGGATAACTTTTGGACCTGCACACCTGGATCCCCCTGCATATCAATACTCCTAAGAGTACAGGGAGAACATGCTAACTCCACACAGACAATCGCCCGAGGCTGGAATTGAACCAGAGTCCCTAATGCTGAGCGGCAGCTGTGCTAACCATTGAGCCACTATGAACAATTAGTCACCAATACTGCCCTTTCCTCAACCAAGTCTCAGTAATAGTAATAACATCATACTCCCAGGTACTAATCCAAGCCCTAAGTTCATCTGCCTTTCCTACTACACTTCTTGCATTAAAACAAATGCACCTCAGACCACCAGTCCCTTTGTATTCATCATCTGCTCCCTCCCTACACTTCCCCTTAGTCACACGGACTTCATTACCTAGTTCCTTACAGGCTTTAGTTACTACCACCTGACTGTCCACTAACCTCAATTGCTCCCCTTCCCCCTGCCACATTAGTTTAAACACTCCCCAAGATATCAGTCCAGCCCAAGTGTAATGTGTAATAGTGCCC
This sequence comes from Chiloscyllium punctatum, assembly GCF_047496795.1. Lineage (NCBI taxonomy): Eukaryota > Metazoa > Chordata > Chondrichthyes > Orectolobiformes > Hemiscylliidae > Chiloscyllium > Chiloscyllium punctatum. The sequence goes on along the minus strand of NC_092742.1, from coordinate 102,181,399 downwards.
CCTCGCCCAGAACTGGTCCCAATGTCCCAAAAATCTGAATCCCTTCCTCCTACACCACTTCTCAAACTATGCATTCATCATGCCCCTTCTTTCATTTCCACTCTGACTAGCACATGGCACTGGTAGCAATCTTGAGATTACTACCTCTGAGGTACTACTTTTTATCTTGGTTCCTAACTTCCTAATTTCTGCTTGTAGGGCCTCAGCCCATTTATTACCGATATCATTGGTGGCTATATGCACCACAACAGTTCACCTCCCTGCCCCTTCAGAATGTCCTGCAGCCGACCTGAGACATCACTGACCCGTGCCCCTGGGAAGCAACATACTATTCGGGAATCTTGTTTTCGACCACAGAACTGTCTATCTACTCCCCTTACAATTGAATCCCCCATGACTATAGCCCTTCCACTCTTTTTCCCGCCCTTCTGTACAGCAGAGCCAGCCACGGTACCAATGAACCTGACTACTGCTGCCTTCCCCTGGTGAGCCATCTCCCCCAACAGTATCCAAAACGGTATACCTGTTCTAAACGGAGGTGACCGCACCGGACACCTGCACTGCCTTCCTGCTCTTTCTCTGCCTTTTGGTCACCCATTCCCTTTCTCCCTCAGAAATCCTAATCTGCAGTGTGACCAATTTGCTAAACGTGCTATCCATGACCCCCCTCAGCATCGTGTATGCTCCACAGTGAGTCCATCCGCAGCTCCAGAGCCGTCATGCGGTCTAACAAGAGCTGTAGGTGGACACACTTCTTGCATGTGAGGGAGTTGAGGCATCATTCACGTCCCTGACTTCCCACATTGAGCAAGAGGAGCATTACACGGGTCTGAGATCTGCAGCCATTTTTACTCTTAAGCTTAACTTAAACCAACTATAATATCAAATAACAGATAAATGAAAAAAAAGTAAACCACATGACAAAAAAAAACAGAAAAGCCTTACCTTATCAATACACCACAGTCTTTCTTTTGGTCAAAGGAGGGGGTGCTGGTGGGAGATACCAGACCTGTAGTGTCTCAGGTTCAGCCGCTGTTCAAATATATCAATTCACCTACCTTCCCAGAGTGCAATTTGACCACTCCCACTCAGCTCCTCACTCTCCCCACTCCCACTCAGCTCCTCACTCTCCCCACTCCCACTCAGCTCCTCACTCTCCCCACTCCCACTTAGCTGTGCTGCCGAAATAAAAGGGAAACCTACCTTCTCGCAGCAGTCCCCTTGTCCTCGCTCTCATTGGTCCTGCTGCTGCTGCTCCAAAATGTTTTGGATATTGCTCCTGAGAACCTTTTCAAGTAAGTTCCTTACTACCAACGTGGGGCTCACAGACTTGTAATTTCCTGGATTATCTCTGCTACCCTTCTTAAACAATGGGACTATACTGGCTATTCTCCAGTCCTCTGGGACCTCACCTGTGGCCAACGAGATACAAAGATGCCAACTAGTGCTCCAACAATTTGTTCTCTTGCCTCCCACAATATTCTGGAAAGGATCCCAACAGCACTCCGGGACTTATCTACCTTAGTAAGCCCCAAATAAATATACCTAACTGCCCAAGAGAAGGTGATCGTGAGCTACTTTCTTGAACTGCTGCAGTCCATGAGTCGTAGATACAAACCCAGGGAGTTTTAGTATTTTGACCAAGCAATAGTGAAGTAATCACAATACATTTCCAGATCAGGACAGAATGTGGTTTAGAGGAAAATTTGCTAGTCTTGTGTTCTCATGTATCTACAGCTTGTGTCCTTTTTAGAAAGTGCTGTCAGAATAGCATTACTGAGCTAGTGCAGTACATTTTTTATACGGTATACATTGTTGCCACTGTGCAGCACTGGTGGAAGAAGTGAATATTCAAAGTGGATATGGTACAAATCCAACCAACAGCTTTGATTCCTGTCATTGCCTTGATTAAAGGTCATGAGGACAGACAGGAAAATAGAATTTGTATTACTGTCTGATCAACCATGACCTGAATTATTTGCAGGGGTAGGCTCGAGGAGTTGAACAACCTAACTTATCCACTGGAAAGCCCTCAAGCCAGCCAGAACCCTGGTTGCTTCTCGTCAGGAATCATAGAAGGAAATGTAGGTTTGGCGCTACTAACTTAAAATGATTAGCATAAAATAGCACTTTCACTTTGTCCTGGGATCATTTAAACAATCCACTCAAATCTGAAGCAATTAATTTCTACATTAAGACAACACACACAAATGTGCAAAATAATGCAGGACCATACTTTTGATCATAATTGAAAGTTCTGAAGTTGGTGCTGTTTTTAAACAATTCATTCATACTTGACATCATACTAACACTGTCCAGTGATCACATTACTTAATCCTGTGGTGGGCAAAACATCTTTTGGTTTGACAGAAACATCCTGTGATGGTAAACAACACTCATGCTGTTACCACATAGTAGACGCTTCACTTGTTATTCAAACTTTAGAGAATCCTCCCCATTCTATCCCATGTCATCCAAAGTACATTAGTCACTTTTCAAGACCAAAAGTAACAGCCTTAGCACCATTCATGAGTGCATGCAATATAGTCAGAAAAGGCAAACTTGGATGTACTTGTTCAAACATCTATTAACTTCATTTCTGAATGAAACAAAAATCAAGATCTGGTTGTATAATATTCTAATTGAACAACAGAAGATTATTGTACAGCTTACCAGATCCCAATAATTTAGTATGCACTGTCTCATGGAAGATTATGACTGATGGTCCCAGAGTAGATAATGGAACATCCAATCCACATCTTGCAGTGGTAGCTTTCAACTCCTTTGTAAAATGTTTAAGGTAGGCTTCAGATGCGTCACTGAGAAACTTAAAGAGGTCATTGTGTAATCTGTCTGCACGAGTTCTGTAAATAATTATATCAGATATTGCAAGTACTTTGAGGAGCAATCTTGTTCTTTGACCAAGGTTGACTGTTGCTCCCAGTAAGCCTTCAGTGTCAATGACAACAATATGATGAACATGATCATAAGCTGCCCACACACCAACTGTGCAGGATTCCTGAGCAGGGGAGGTCTTGAAAACTTCATGCCCGTAGAAAAAGGTATGATTAAGGGTATGAGATTTGCCATCACCTGTGTTGCCAAAGATTGAAACTACTTTGAGGTTTTCATCTGCTTTGCAGCCGAGTTTCTGAATGAATTCCTCTTCATCTGCCACCTAATAAATACAGTTGGCAAACTGAGATTACTTCTGCAAATTCAACTAAAATGACAGGATTTCATACTTGCATGTTAAAGCAACACAAAAAAAAATGCATTTCAGACTTGAACATTACTGGAACAAAACTTAAGCATATATTTTTGAAAAATAAATGTATCTCCTAAACATTTTCCTGAGCTGCACAGCATTGACAAACATGATACCAATCATCCACTAATGCTAAGAACAGGCTGTCATACAACTCTATTTAACACTGCGTAGCCATGGCAGGCAAGTTGAAAGATTTGCAGGTTAGGTAGATTGGCCATGCTAAGCTGATCCATAACATCCAGTGATATGCAGGCTAGGTGGGTTAGCCATGGTAAATGCGGAGTTAAGGGAATAGGGTAGGGGGTGGGATGCTCTTCAGAGGGTTGGTGCAGACTTGATGAGCCAAGTGGCCTCTATCTGCACTGTGAAGATTCTATGATTCTTAAAGTCCCCTGGCCCTTATGGACTGAATCCTAGGACCTGAAAGAGGTAGCAACAGAGAAAATGGATGCATTGCTTTTCATTTTCCAAAAATCCTTGGATTCTGAAAATGCATCAGAGGATGGGAAATCTGCCAATGTGATGCCTCATTCAAGAAAGGGAGGGAGGCAGAGAGTGGGGAATTATAGGCTGATTAACCTAACATGTATTGATGGAAAGGTTTGGACTCAAATTTTTCAAGAAAGTCTCCACCAAATTGGATTGATAATATCTGTAGGTGTTGTGTATTTGGATATTCAACATTCAGCAAGGTACCTCACAAAAGGTTAAGTGATAAGGGAAAGTCCTAGTGTTTTCAAGATAGTACATTGGGATGGATTGAGTATGGGCGGAAATGGTGAGTCGGGTTAAGGGAATCTTTTTCACACTGGCACTGAAACTAGTGGAGTTCCACTGGGATCTTCTCTGAACCCTTTCAAGTTTCACAACATCTTTCCGAGGAGGCCAGAATTGCACGCAATATTCCAACAGTGGCCAAGCCAATTCCATGTACAGCCACAATATGAGCTCCCAACTCCTGTACTCAATACTCTGACCAATAAAGGTAAGCATACCAAACGCCGCCTTCACTATCCTATCTACCTGCGACTCCACTTTCAAGGAGCATGAACCTGCACTCCAAGGTCTCTTTGTTCAGCAACACTCCCACGGACCTTACCATTAAGTGTATAAGTCCTGCTAAGATTTGCTTTCCCAAAATGCAGCACCTCGCATTTATCTGAATTAAACTCCATCTGCCACTTCTCAGACCATTGGCCCATCTGATCAAAACCCTGTTGTACTCTGAGGTAATCTTCTTCACTGTCCACTACACCTCCAATTTTGGTGTCATCTGCAAACTTACTTACTTACTAACTATACCTCTTATGCTCAGATCCAAATCATTTATGTAAGTGACCCACTGGTGGCACTGCACTGGTCACAGGCCTCAAGTCTGAAAAACAACCCTCCACCACACTCTCCGTCTTCTACCTTTGAGACAGTTTTGTATCCAAATGGCTAGTCCTCCCTGTATTCCATGAGATCTAACCTTGCAAATCAGTCTCCCATGGGGAACCTTGTTGAATGCTTTACTAAAGTCCATATAGGTCACATCTGCCCTCATCAATCCTCTACTTTACTTCTTCAAAAACCTCAATCAAGTTTGAGACATGATTTCCCACGCACAAAGCCATTTTGATTATCCCTAATTAGTCCTTGCCTTTCCAAATAAATGTACATCCTGTCCCTCAGGATTCCCTCCAACAACTTGCCTACCACCGAGGTCAGGCTCACTGGTCTATAGTTCCCTGGCTTGTCCTTACCACCTTTCTTAAACAGTGGCACCACGTTAGCCAACGTCCAGTCTTCTGGCATCTCACCTGTGACTATCAATGATGCAAATATCTCAGCAAAAGGCCCAACAATCACCTCCCTAACTTCCCACAGACTTCTAGGGTACACCTGATCAGGTCCTGGGGATTTATCCACCTTCATGCATTTCAAGACATCCAGCACTTTTTCCTCTATAATATGGACATTTTTCAAGGTGTCACCATCTATTTCCCTACATTCTATATCTTCCATATCCTTTTCCACAGTAAATACTGATGTGAAATACCTTTTTAGCATCTCCCCATTTTCTGCGGCTCCACACAAAGGCCGCCTTGCTGATCTTTGAGGGGCCCTATTCTCTCCCGAGTTACCCTTTTGTCCTTAATATATTTGTAAAAACACTTTGGATTCTCCTTAATTCTATTTGCCAAAGCTATCTCATGTCTCCTTTATCCCTCTTCATTTCCCTCTTAAGTATGCTCCTACTTCTTTTATACTCTAAGGAATCACACAATCTATCCTGTCTATATCTGACATATGCTTCTTTCTTTTCCTTAACTAAACCCTCAATTTCTCTAGTCATCCAGCATTCACTTCCACCTACCAGCCTTTCCTTTCACCCTAACTGGAATATACTGTCTCTGGACTCTCGTTATCTCATTTCTGAAGGCTTCCCATTTTCCAGCCGTCCCTTTACCTGCGAACATCCGCCCCCAATCAACTTTTGAAAGTTCTTGCCTAACACTGTCAAAATTGGCCTTTCTCCAATTTAGAACTTCAACTTTTAGATCTGGTCTATCCTTTTCCATCACTATTTTAAATCCAGTAGAATTATGATCGCTGGCTCCAAAGTGCTCCCCCACTGAGGTGACACCTCAGTCACCTGCCCTGCCTCATTTCCCAACAGTAAGTCATGTTTTGCACCTTCTCAAGTAGATACTTCCACATACCGGATGAGAAAATTTTTCTTGTACACACTTAACAAATTCCTTAACACTATGGCAGTCCCAGTCTATGTTTGGAAAGTTAAAATCCTCTACCATAACCATCCTATTATTCTTACAGACAGCTAAGATCTCCTTACAAGTTTGTTTCTCAATTTCCCACTGACTATTAGGGGGTCTATAATACAATCCCAATAAGGTGATCATCCAAATAAGTGGGCAAAAAGTTGGCAAATGATATGCGTTGTGGGAAAATGTGAGAAAATGTAAAGTTCTTAATTTGGAAGAGAGAAAAGATTTTTCAAATGGAGGAAAAACTGCAGAAAGCTGCTTTAGAGACTTGGGGGTCTTTGTGCACAAAACAGGGACAGCTAGCATAAAAGTTCAGCTGATGGAAAGCTAATGGAATGCTGGCCCTTCCTGCTTCCAAGTGCAAAATGCTGGTGAGACCACATCTGGAGATCTGTTAAAACCAAAGACAACTGCAGATGCTTTAAATCAGAAACAAAAACAGAAGATGCTGGAAATGTTTTGCAGGTATGGCAGCGTTTTTGAAAAGAAATCAAAGTTAACTTTTCAGGTCCACGGCCAGACCTGCTGAGTTTTTCCAGTAACCTCTGTTTTTTTCTTCTGGAGAACTGTTATCATTTATGGTCCCCTTATTTACGAAAAGATAATATTTTGTTGGAGGTAGTTCAGTGAAGATTTACACAGATTATCCCAGTTAGAGAGGGATTGTCTTATGAGCAAATATTAAAAGGTTGGAACTACAATCATTCGAATTCCTCTGCATTCTGGGTGATCATTCTGGTCTGTATCATCACTATTAATGTCTCTATAGTCAGAAAAACTTCTCGTTCACGTAAAAAAAGTCAGAGAAGCCATATCCACTGCACAAGCTTGTTCCTTCTCTTATCTTCTTTCACTGCAAGTGGGCAAGATCAACATTTGTTGCTCAATCCTAATGCTCCAACAAGGAGTGAGGCCACATTGGACTTAGTACTGGGTAATGAACCCCTCCAGTTGACAGATTTGGAGGTCGGTGAGCACTTTGGTGACAGTGACCACAATTAAGTTATGTTTACTTTAGCAAATGGAACAGGATAGGTATATACTGCAGTGCAAGAGTCATTGCTGGGGGAAAGGCAATTATGATGTGATTAGGCAAGATTTAGGATGAATACAATGGGGAAGGAAACTGCAGGGTGTGTGCACAACTGAAACGTGGAGCTTATTTCATGGACCCAGCTACTGCGTGTCCTTGATCAGCGTGTACCTGTCATTCAGGGACGTAGTCGAGCAAGGGAACCGTGGTTTACGAAAGAAGTTGAATCTCTTGTCAAGAGGAAGGAGGAGGCTTATATTAGGATTAGATGTGAAGGGTCAGTTAGGGTGTTTGAGAGTTACAAGTTAGCCAGGAAGGACCTAAAGAGGGAACTAAGAAGATCCAGGAGGGGATATGAGAAGGATACAATCAAGGAAAACTCTAAAGCCTTCAATAGGTATATCAGGAATAAAAAGAATGATGAGAGAAAGATTAGGGCCAATCACGGAAAGTCGTGGGAAGTTGTGCATGGAGTCCGAAGAGATAGAAGAAGTGCTAAATGAATATTTTTGGTCAGTATTCACACTGCAAAAGGACAATGTTGTCGAGAAGAATACAGAGAATACTCCCATTTTGAGTGGGAGCAGCGGCCGAGGAAAAGCGAACCCGGGAGACTACAGCTAAGGTAAGACAGTTTGTTTCAAAATTACTTACCTGTAGCGGGCCGCGGTGTTTTTTTTCCTCTCTCTTCACAAAAAGAGCGGGAGCAGCAGAGGAAGTGACGGCAAACAGAGGGGCAGCCGGGAAGGAGAACTGTGAGTATAAATACTCACCCTTTAATCACCAACGGTCATTTGAGTGGGAGCAGCGGCCGAGGAAAAGCGAACCCGGGAGACTACAGCGAAGGTAAGACAGTTTGTTTCAAAATTACTTACCTGTAGCGGGCAGCGGAAGTGAGGTTGGAGCGCATAGCTGGGCGGGAAGGTAAGTGATTAGTATTTGAGTGGGTGTGTTCTAGACCCCAGGTCCTACTTTCGTAGGGCCTCCCTCCCACCCTCCTCCTCTAACCTAACTTTAAAGTCCACAGGTAAGTGACTCAGTGTTCTTGTTTTTGGAGACAAAGTGTACAGTCATGGCAGCGCAGGCGGTGGAATATTCCTCCTGCAGGATGTTTGAGGTAGGGGTGACCACCGACTTTGTCTGCAGGAAATGCAATCAGATCCTGATCCTCACCGAACGAGTTAGGGAACTGGAACTGGAGCTGGATGAGCTGAGGATTATTCGAGAGGCTGAGAGGGTGATTGATAGAAGCTACAGGGACATAGTTACGCCGGAGAACAGAGGTAGCTGGGTAACAGTTAGAGGAGGGAAGGGGAAGAAGCAGGCAGTGCAGGGTTCCCCTGTGGTCGTTCCCCTAAAAAATAAGTATACAGCTTTGGAAACTGTTGGGGGGGACAGCCTTGCAGGTGTAAGCTGCAGTGAAGGGGTCTGTGGCTCTGAGACTCAGAAGGGAAAGGGGGAGAGGAGGAGAGCGCTAGTTATAGGGGACTCTCTAGTTAGAGGGACGGACAGGCGGTTCTGTGGACATGGGCGAGACTCTCGGATGGTTTGTTGCCTCCCGGGTGCTAGGGTCCGAGACGTCTCGGACCGTGTCTTCAGAATCCTTAAGGGGGAGGGTGTGCAGCCAGAAGTCGTGGTACACATTGGCACCAATGACATAGGTAGGAAGAGGGGTGGGGAGGTCATTCAAGAGCTCAAGGAGTTAGGCTGGAAGCTAAAAGCTAGGACAGACAGAGTCGTCATCTCTGGGTTGTTGCCGGTGCCACGTGACAGAGAGGCAAAGAATAGGGAGAGAGTGCAGTTGAACACGTGGCTGCTAGGATGGTGTAGGAGGGAGGGCTTCAGATATTTGGACAATTGGATGCATTCTGGGGAAGGTGGGACCTGTATAAACAGGACGGGTTGCACCTGAACCAGAAGGGCACCAATATCCTGGGGGGTAGGTTTGCTAGCACTCTTCGGGGGGGGTTTAAACTAATTTGGCAGGGGGATGGGATCCGGACTTGTAGTCCAGCAAGTAAGCTAGCTGTGTGTCAGGATGCCCAAGACTGTAGGGAGGCTGTGGAGAAGGTAGCACTGACAGGGACTACTTGTGGACACAGAGATGGGCTCAAGTGCGTATACTTCAACGCAAGGAGTATCAGAAATAAGGTGGGTGAACTTAAGGCGTTGATCGGTACCTGGGACTACGATGTTGTGGCCATCACGGAAACATGGATAGATGAGGGACAGGAATGGCTGTTGGAGGTTCCTGGTTACAGATGTTTCAGTAAGATTAGGGAGGGTGGTAAAAAAGGAGGGGGGGGTGGCATTGCTAATTAGAAATGGTATAACGGCTGCAGAAAGGAAGTTTGAGGGGGATCTGCCTCTGGAGGTAGTATGGGCTGAAGTCAGAAATAGGAAAAGTGCAGTCACCTTGTTGGGTGTTTATTATAGGCCCCCCAATAGCAGCAGAGATGTGGAGAAACAGATTGGGAAACAGATTTTGGAAAGGTGCAGAAGCCACAGGGTCGTAGTCATGGGTGACTTCAACTTCCCAAATATTGATTGGAAGCTCTTTAGATCAAGTAGATTGGATGGGGCGGTGTTTGTGCAGTGTGTCCAGGAAGCTTTTCTAACGCAGTATGTAGATTGTCCAACCAGAGGGGAGGCCATATTGGATTTGGTACTCGGTAATGAACCGGGACAAGTGGTGGGCTTGTTAGTGGGTGAACATTTTGGTGATGGTGACCACAATTCTGTGACTTTCACCTTGGTTATGGAGAGAGATAGGTGCGCACAACAAGGTAGATTTTACAATTGGGGGAAGGGAAATTACGATGCTGTAAGACAGGATTTGAGGAGCATACGTTGGGAGCATAGGCTGTCAGGGAAGGATGTGGTGGAAATGTGGAACTTTTTCAAGGAGCAGATACGACGTGTCCTTGATATGTATGTACCTATCAGGCAGGAAAGAAATGGTCGTGTGAGGGAGCCTTGGTTGATGAGGGAGGTTGAATGTCTAGTAAAGAGGAAGAAGGAGGCTTACATAAGGTTGAGGAAACAGGGTTCAGACAGAGCAGTGGAGGGATACAGGATAGCCAGAAGGGACCTGAAGAAAGGGATTAGGAGAGCTAAGAGAGGGCATGAAAAATCCTTGGCGGATAGGATCAAGGATAACCCCAAGGCATTTTATGCGTATGTGAGAAACCTGAGAATGACGAGAACGAGGGTAGGTCCGATCAAGGACAGTAGTGGGAGACTGTGTATTGAGTCGGAAGAGATAGGAGAGGTCTTGAACAAGTACTTCTCTTCAGTATTTACGAACAAGAGGGACCGTATTGTTGAAGAGGAGAGTGTGAAACGGATTGTTAAGCTAGAAGAGATACCTGTTAGGAAGGAAGATGTGTTGGACATTTTGAACAACTTGAGGATAGACAAGTCCCCCGGGCCTGACGGGATATATCCTAGGATTATGTGGGAAGCAAGAGAGGAAATTGCAGTACCGTTGGCAATGATCTTCTCGTCTTCACTGTCAACGGGGGTGGTACCAGGGGACTGGAGAGTGGCGAATGTTGTGCCCCCGTTCAAAAAAGGGAATAGGGATAACCCCGGAAATTATAGGCCAGTTAGTCTTACTTCAGTGGTAGGCAAAGTAATGGAAAGGGTACTGAGGGATAGGATTTATGAGTATCTGGAAAGACAGTGCTTGATTAGGGACAGCCAGCACGGATTTGTGAAGGGTAGGTCTTGCCTTACAAGTCTTATTGAATTCTTCGAGGAGGTGACCAAGCATGTGGATGAGGGTAGAGCAGTGGATGTAGTGTACATGGATTTTAGTAAGGCATTTGATAAGGTTCCCCATGGTAGGCTTATGCAGAAAGTCAGGAGGCATGGGATAGAGGGAAATTTGGCCAATTGGATAGAAAACTGGCTAACCGGTCGAAGGCAGAGAGTGGTGGTAGATGGTAAATATTCAGCCTGGAGCCCAGTTACAAGTGGAGTTCCGCAGGGATCAGTTCTGGGTCCTCTGCTGTTTGTAATTTTTATTAATGACTTAGATGAGGGAGTCCGAAGGGTGGGTCAGTAAATTTGCAGATGATACGAAGATAGGTGAAGTTGTGGACAGTGAGGAGGGCTGTTGTCGACTGCAGAGGGACTTAGATATGATGCAGAGCTGGGCTGAGGAGTGGCAGATGGAGTTCAACCCTGCCAAGTGTGAGGTTGTCCATTTTGGAAGAACAAATAAGAATGCGGAATACAGGGTTAATGGTAGGGTTCTTAGTCAGGTGGAGGAACAGAGGGATCTTGGGGTCTATGTACATAGATCTTTGAAGGTTGCCACTCAGGTGGATAGAGTTTGTTAGAAGGCCTATGGAGTATTATCGTTCATTAGCAGAGGGATAGAATTCAAGAGTCGTGAAGTGATGTTGCAGCTGTACAGGACTTTGGTTAGGCCACAGTTGGAGTACTGTGTGCAGTTCTGGTCGCCTCACTTTAGGAAAGATGTGGAAGCTTTGGAGAGGGTGCAGAGAAGATTTACCAGGATGTTGCCTGGAATGGAGAGTAGGTCGTACGAGGATAGGTTGAGAGTTCTCGGCCTTTTCTCGTTGGAACGGCGAAGGATGAGGGGTGACTTGATAGAGGTTTATAAGATGATCAGAGGAATAGATAGAGTAGACAGTCAGAAACTTTTTCCCCGGGTACAACAGAGTGTTACAAGGGGACATAAATTTAAGGTGAAGGGTGGAAGGTATAGGGGAGATGTCAGGGGTGGGTTCTTTACCCAGAGAGTAGTGGGGGCATGGAATGCGCTGCCCGTGGGAGTGGTAGAGTCAGAATCATTGGCGACCTTTAAGCGGCATTTGGATAGGTACATGGATGGGTGCTTAATCTAGGTTAGAAGTTCGGCACAACATCGTGGGCCGAAGGGCCTGTTCTGTGCTGTATTGTTCTATGTTACTAGACTAGACAGGATTGAGGGTCACAAGGAGGAGGTGTTATCTATTTTCACACTTTCCAGAATTGCTAAGTCATCTGGGCTGGATGGGATTTATGCAAGGATTCTTTGGGAAGCCAGGGAGGAGACTGCAGAGCCTTTGGCTTTGATCATCGTCATTGTCTACAGGAATAGTGGGAGAAATCTGAAGGATCCCTTGTTGTCCCCTTGTTCAAGAAGAGGAGTAGAGACAACTCTGGTAGTTATAGACAACTCTGGTAGTTTTTGGTTGTGGGTAAAATGTTGGAAAAGGTCATAAGAGATCACCTAGAAAGGAATAAGTTGATTAGGGATAGTCAACACGGTTTTGTGAAAGGTAGGATGTGCGTCACAAACATTATTGTGTTCTTTGAGATGGTGACTAAGCAGATGGATGAGAGTAAAGCAGTTGATGTGGGGTATATAGATTTCATAAAAGTGTTTGATAAGGCTCCCCATGGTAGGCTATTGCAGAAAATACTGAGGCATGGACTTGAGAGTGATTTAGTGGTTTGGCTTGGAAATTGGCTGGCTGAAAGGTGGTGGTTGTTGGGAAATGTTCATCCTGGAATTCAGTTACTAGTGGTGTATCACAAAGATCTGTTTTACGCCCACTGCTGTTTGACATTTTTATAAATGACCTGGATGAGAGCATAGAAGAATGAGTTAGTAAATTTGCGGATGATACGAAGATCAGTGGAGTTGTGGACAGTGCCGACGGATGTTGTAGGTTACAGAGGGGCATAGATAAGCTGCAGAGCTGCACTGAGAGGTGGCAAATGGATTTTAAGTGAGAAAAGTGTGAGGTGATTCACTTTGGAATGAGCAACTGGAATAAACAGTACTGGGTTAATGGTAAGATTCTTGGCAATGTAGATGAGCAGACAGATCTCGGCATCCATCTACACAGATCCCTGAAAATTGCCACCAGGTTGGTAGGGTTGTTAAGAAGGCATATGGTGTGTTAGCTTTTATTGGTAGTGGGATCGAGTTTTGGAGACACAAGGTCATGTTGCAGCTGTTCAAAGCTCTGGTGCGGCCGGACTTGGAGTATTGCATACAGTTCTGGTCACCGCATTATAGGAAGGATGTGGAAGATTTAGGAAGGGTTCAGAGGTGATTTACTAGGATGCTGCCTGGTATAGAAGGAAAGTCTTATGAGGAAAAGCTGAGGGACTTAAGGCTGTTTTTGTGAGAGAGACGAAGGTTGAGACGTGACTTAATTGAGACATAGAAGATAATCAGAGAGTTAGATAGGGTGGAAAGTGACAGCCTTTTTCCTTGGATGGAGATGGCTAGCGTGAGGGGACATAGCTTTAAATTGAGGGGTGATAGATATAGGACAAATGTTAGAGGTAGCTTCTTTACTCCAAGAGTAGTAGGTGTGTGGAACGGCCTGCCTGCAACAGTAGCAGACTCGCCAACTTTAAGAGCATTTAAATGGTCATTCGATAAACATATGGATGAAAATTTAATAGTGTAGGATAGGCTTCAGATTGGTTCCACAGGTCATGCAACATCGAAGGCCAAAGGGCCTGTACTGCCCTGTAATGTTCTATGCTTTATGCCCTCAGTTGGAACTACAGTAGTACAAAGGCCCACTGTTCTGTTTCCCCCTCCCCACCACCCCGAGATGAAATCTAAAGCTAATCTTAGATGAATGTACCCCTGATCTTACACAGTCGAAACAATATATAACGCAATCTACTCCCTTCTGCCCTATGTCTATGTAACGGGGGAAGTTTGCAATGAGGGGTTTCAGTTCCATTACCTAGATAGGTTCAAAGATGTTTTAACCCCCACATAAGTCTGGTAAACTCTCTCGGCACCCTTTCAAAAACTTTGCAATCAATACCTATGTGGGGGATATAACACAGGACACAGTACCCAATTGAGGTCTGCCATAGTCGCATAAAAGACCAAATTATAAGCTTTTGTCTTAGATTGTTAACTGTGCTACAAATCCACTTTCAGATCTCATTTACTGTGATTATTGTTTCAGGGCACTGTTCATGAATGTTTGACAGCCAGCTACTGCAATGTCCCTATCTCTCCATTTTAATGTTATTTAATGTCCTGAAAGCTTCACTCATCATTTGTCCTGGCCATGTCCATAACACGACATCATTCTCTGATAAACTCTGCCTCGCCCCCAGATTAGAGACAAAAAAACTGCAGATGCCGGAATCTAAAGTAGACAGGCAGGAGGCTGGAAGAAAACAACAAGCCCAGGCAGCATCAGGAGGTGGAGAAGTTGACGTTTCAGGTGTAACCTTTCTTCAGGACTGTTGGTGGGTGTGGGGAGAGTTGCAGATAAAGGTGGTGGAGGGGGCAGGGTGGTGAAGTGGAGAGAGGTGAAGACAGGCAGAGGGTACGACCTGATTGGTCAAGGGAAGGAATGAGTGGTAGAGAGGAGTGAAAGAGAGGAGAGGGGCTGGGAAGGGAGTCAGGAGATGGAGAGGCAGGTTATTTGAAATTGGAGAACTCAATTTTGAGTCCTCTGGGCTATAGGCTACCCAGAAGGAAGATAAGGTGTTGTTCCTCCAATTTGCAGTTTGGTTTGTTGTGGCAATGGAGGATGCCAAGAATAGTTATGATGGAAAGGGACTGTCTGGGGGAATTAAAATGGGGAGGTCCAGTTGGCCCCTGCAGGCCCAGCTGAGATACTCGGCGATCCGTTCCCTAAGTTTGTGCTTGGTCTCCCCGATGTAGAGAAGACCACATCAGAAGCACCTGATGCAGTAAGGAAGAGAGGCAGATGAACCTCTGTCTCACCTGGAAGGACTGTATGGGGCCTGGGATGGAGATGAGGGGGTGGTGTGCCAGCAGGTTTTGCATCTTTTCCGGTTGCAGAAGGTACCTGGGAGTTCGGGCGGTTTGATGGGGTGAGTGGCATAAACCAAGGAATGTTGAAGGGAACAGTCCTTGCAGAAGGCAGAGAGAGGTGGGGAAGGGAAGATGTTCTTGGTGGTAGGGTCTAGTTGGAGTTGCCAGAAGGGTTTAAGAATAATGAGTTGGATGCGGAGACTGGTAGGGTGGTAGGTGAGGACAAGGAGGGGGATGGGTTTAGAACAGTGGAGCGGAGAATGGAGGGCTAACTGGATGACAGAGACAGGAAAAGCACATTGTTCGAAATATCTGGTATGCTTGGGAAATTCTCCTTGTCTGAGCAGATCAAATTGGGAGAATAGGATGGAGTTCTTGCAGGATACTGGGTGGCAGGAGGTGTAGTCCAGGTAGTTATGGGAGTCTGTGGGTTTGTAGCAAAAATCCAGCTGCAGATTGTCACCGGAGATGGAAATGGAGAGGTCAAGAAAGGGGAAAGAGGTGTCTGAGATGGACCAAGTGAAGTTGAGGGTGGGGTGGAAGTTATGGGTGAATGCTATGAACTGCTCCAGTTCAGCCTGGGTGCAGGACACTGTGCTGATGCAGTCATCGATGTAAGGGCTGAAGAGTTGGAACACAGTGCTGTGTAGGGATGGAAGAGGGACTGTTTGATATGGCCAACAAAAAGGCTGGGGCCCACCTGGGTACCCATGGCAACCCCCTGGATTTGGAGACAATGGAGGGAGTTAAATGAAAAGTTTTAAGGGTGAGGACCAGTTCGGCGAGGCAGAGGAGGGACTGGATGGGTCTGATGGAGGGGAAGAAGTGGAAGGCATGGAGGCCATCCTTGTGGGATATGGACGTGTATAAGGACCGCACGTCCATAGTGAAGATAAAGCGCTGAGGGCCAGGGAACTAAAGAGATAGGATATGGTGTCGGAGAGTTGGAATTTGGCTTCTGCGACATTGAGGTCTGTTCTCCAGACTACCTGTTTTAACCGTGAGTTTGATGGTGAACCAGGGGTTGATGCAGAGTGCTGCACATTTGTTGGGGGTGAGGTGGGAGTGGTTGAGGAGAGTGGAGAAATTGAGGCTTCCAACGTCACATCGGCAGTCAGCAATGAAGGGTTCTAGGATGGGTACAAGGTCAGCAGTGGGGTGGGCAAGTGAAGGAGGAAGATTGGAGGTGGAAGAACGGGTCCTCAGAGAGAGGTTGGGACCTTTTGTCCCCCAGATTAGCATGTCAGCCATGAGCCCAATCAAGGCAACAAGAAATGCTGAAAATCACAGAGCTCTGAAGAAGAGTCAACGAGACTCAACACTTTAGCTTGTTCTCCCTCCAAGGATGCTTCCTGACCCGCTGTGATTTCCACTATTCTTTTATTTTCAGTTCAGGTTCTTGCATCTGCAGTAGTTTGCTCTTCTATAAATCAAGATCCACCTGAAACTGCTGAATCATCCACAGTTCCATGACTTTCGCAACACTTTCTATTATCTGAAAACGTGTAAGTCATGCCCACAATCCCTTCATTTAGATCACTGCTAAGTAATAAATAGATAATAACTGATAACATCAATTCCTGCGAGACACTATCAGTGAACAATCCAAACAATCCAAAATTACATGCTGCTTTCAGGCCTCCCAGTCAGTTCTCAATCCATCAGATATAGCCATTGTTATCAGAACCCCTAATCTTTCAAAAAGGCTATTGTATGGGACACAATCAAAGGCTTTTCATGTTGCTGAGTTGACAAGTTTTATCATTTTACCATTCAATAAATTCATTGTTTTACTTGACCAAAGAGCTGCTTTCTCATTAGAGAAAGATAACTGATGCTGGTTTAACCTGAGGGTCACCACATTTGAGACAAGAGATGTGGTTGCAAAGCAGAATCCTTCCACAGAAATGGAAATTGAAACTACACTATCAGGCATCAGTCTGCATCATACACATGCCATGCAACCAACTGAGATAATTGGCTCCTGCCCTTTTACCTCCTTCACTGTCCTGCCTGAACACCGTGTATCCTCGAATATTCAGCTGCCAGTCCTGCACTTCTCTCAACCATGTCTCAGTGACAGCAATTATATCATAACTCCATGTTTTAATTTGTGCTTTCAACTCAGCTGCCTTGTTTGTCAGACTCGTAGCATTGAGATCCAACCTGCCCCTGTACCATAACTCACCCTTCCTGACTCACTTACTGTCACTTTAAATTTTCGCCATTCACTTCCCTTGTTGAACATACTGTTTAGCTCCCAAATCTGTCAAGTCAGTTTCAACTCTTTCCAACATCCTGAGCAAACCTCCGGAAGACTGTTGGTCCCCATTTTTGGACTAGATCAGATTCCCTACAGTGTGGAAACAAGCCCTTCGGCCCAACTAGTCCACACCTCCCTCCGAAGAGTAACCCACCCAGACCCATTCCCTCTAATTAATGCATCTAATTCTACGGGGAATTTAGCATGAACAATTCACCTAACCTGCACATCTTTGGACTGTGGGCGGAAACCGGAGCACCCGGAGGAAACCCAAGCAGACATCGGGAGAATGTGCAAACTCCACACAGACCGGGGGCTGGAATCGAACCCAGGTCCCTGGTGCTGTGAGGCAGCAGTGCTAACCACTGAGCCACCATGCCGCCTCTTCTGATTCAGGCGCAACAATATCTGCCCTGTACAGCTCCCACCGCCCTCAAAATCATATCCAATGTCCCAAAAATCTAAAGCCCTCCCTCCCACATCACCTCTCCAGCCATGGAGTCATCTGGGCTATCCTGCAATTCTGGACTTACCTGCATGTAGCACCAGAAGTAATTCAGAGATTACTATCTTTAAGGTCCTGTTCTCTACTCTTTTTCCTAGCTATCTAAATTCTGCTTTCAGGATCTCATTCATTTTTCTGCCTACATTGTCAATATCAACATATATCACGATCTTGGTCTGTTTGCCCTCCACCTTCAGAATGCACTACAGTTATTCAGTGACATTCCTGGCACCAGGGAGGCAACATACTATCCTGGAGTCTCTTTTGCAGCTACAGAAATACAAGTCTGTTCTCCTTACAATTTAATCTAATACAATTGCAGCCCTGCCATTCATTTTTTTTACCCCTGTTAAGCAGTAGACCCACACACGAAGTTGGCTACCACTGCTACTGTACGGTCATCTCCCCTAACGGTATTCAAAATGTCATTTATTTGAAAGGGGGAAAGCCACAGGGGACTCCTGCATGACACGCCTCCTCTACTCTGCCTGGTGGAGAACCATGCTTTTTCTGTCTGCTACCTGCACCTGAGGTGTGAGCACCTCACTAAACATGCTATCCACCACACGCTCAACACTGCAGATGTTCCAGTGAATTCACCAGCAGCTCCAGTTCCAAACTATGATTCAGCAATAATTGCGACTGGAAACACTTCACCATGGACAACTGAAACTTCCATGATTTGCCATACAGTACAAGAGGACCATATCACAAGTGCAAGCTCTGCTGTCACGACTTCTTTTAAGCCCTTGTGCAACTCTTTTTAAAACAAAATAGGTTTATGTAAGAATACTGCTACCTTACCTCCTTTACCCTAATTCACTTACATTTCTTTATTACATTGGCCCTGACTTTCACTTATTCCTGTTGTTTCTCAGTTAATCCCTTCTTCTAAAAATGTGCACTTTCTAAAAAAAGAACCAACTGATACACCACTTTCCTGTGACATCACTGCTTTGATTTGTTTTTCCAATCAGGAGCCTCCTGAAGACACAGTTATTAAACTAAGATTCCTCTCCTTCAGCTTAGTTGAAGTTAAAGAACATTGTCCTACAAACTATGAACCCTGAAAAAGGACCTCACAAACTACAAACAAAAACAACAAAATACCTTAGGCTGAATTCACTCAACTTCTGCACCCAACCATTCATGTCAAGTCATATGAGGAATGTTTGAGGTCTCTAAGTCTATACTTGATAGAATTTCAAAGGACGAGGGGGATTTAATTGAAACATACAGAATATTGAATGGTCTTGACAGAGTGGATATTGGGAAGATGTTACCATTGGTAGGATTAAAAGGCATCTAGATAGGTATATGAATAGGAAGGGTTTAGAGGGATATAGGCCAGGTGCTAGCAGGTGGGACTAGATTGGATTGGGACATCTGGTCGGCATGGACATGGGCCAAAGGGTCTGTTTCCGCGCTGTACATCTCTATGACTGTATGAGGGCACAGTCTTAGAGTAAAGGGAATACCTGTTAGAACAGAGACAAGGAAAAACGTCTTCAGCCAGACTGATGAATCTCTGGAATTTATTGCCACAGAAGGCTGTTGAGGCCAGGAGTATATTTAACACCGAGATAGACAGGTTCTTCACTATCAAGGGTTACAGGGAGAAAGTGGGAGAATGGGGTTGAGAAACTTATCAGCCAATGACTGAATGGCAAAACTGACTCGCTGGGCTAAATGCCCTAAATTCTACTCCCATGTCTTGTGGTCTAGAGATGTGAGGAAAAACCTTTTCCACCCAGACGGTTGTGGAAATCACTAACTGAAGAAGGGTGAGAGAGGCAGAGGCAGAGTTTAAGCGGTATTTAGGTGTGCACTTGGGACGCCAAGTGAGAGTTAGACTAGTTAGATGGATTTCTTTTTGTTTGGACAGGCGCGGGCACGATAGGGTGGATGGGTCCTTTTCTGTGTTGTTGATCTCTGCTACTCTATCCTCCCTCAAAAAATTGTGGAGGAGGGGGCTCTTTCAGCAGTCCCTCGGATACCTTCCCTGCTTTTGTACTCCATCCCCTCGAGCACTGAGCTCTAGTTACTACCCAATTCGGTCCGTACCCTCCCACCCCCCTCCCCTGTTTGGTCCAGGTATTAAAAGGCTTCCTTCACCTGGATCTGTTCCTGCTCGTCCACCAGAAGGAAGCTGCTGGCGGTCTGGCTCCTCAGCCTGTCAAGTTCTGCCTGTTGTTTGTGGTCCTCCCCAGGCCCGGCCTCAGCCTCCGGCTGCGGGTAGTTACTGACCGGGTGCTTGCGGCGGTTCGAGTGGCCCCGGCGGTGGCACTCGGCGCACACGTTGACCTTGCAGGCCAGGCAGCGGCAGCAGGCCCGGCGCCGGCCCCCGCTCGGCTTGTTGCCGTTGCACTGGTCACAGTACGGGAGGTGGCCGGGTCTCAGGCGGCTCCTCTCATGGTCCCGGAGTCGGGGCTGACTGTGCAGCTCCCGCTCACACACGGCGCACTGCAGGCTGCCGCACTCATCACACTCGAAGGCCGCCTCCGAGCCGCTGCACGCGTAACTCTCCTGACAGCGGAGCAGCTGCTCGGGCCCCGCAGCTGAGTTTGAGGCCCCGATCCCCCCGCTCATTATTCTCCTGTTTCTCGCTCGGGCACCGACACCCGAATCACAACAACAACACAGTTCAGCCTCGACCTCGGCTCCGGATCCCCTCGGCGACTCACTCGGGTTACGATCCGACTCCTCTGGGCGTTTCGTTCGGCTTCGGCTTCGGTTCGGCTCCGGGTCGTTCGGGTTCGGCTCCGGCTCCTTTCGGCGCGTCGTTCGGATTGGGTTCGGCTGCGGCTCCTTTCGGCGCGTCGTTCGGGTTGGGTTCGGCTCCGGGTCGTTCGGGTTGGGTTCGGCTTCGGCTCCTTTCGGCTCCGGGTCGTTCGGGTTCGGCTCCGGCTCCTTTCGGCGGGTCGTTCGGGTCCAGTTTCGACTTCGGCTCCTTTCGGCATGTCATTCTGCTTCGGCTCCTCTTGGCGAATATGTCGAGTTCGCTTTCGTTCCTCTCTCTTATTGCGGTGTGACTCCAGGTTCCAGTGTCTGCAGTTATTTGCTCTTTCGCTTCGGTCCCACACAACACCAGGTTATAGTGCAACAGGTTTATTTGGAAGCAAGTGAGCAACTTCACGTAATGTGCAACTTATGATCAACCTTGTCCTCGGAGGTAAATGCGCTTGTTAAGGAAGGTTTGGGAAATAAAAAAAAACCTGAGTCCACACCAAGAACTGCACTTCTCAGCATTTCGCCCATTGCCTACAGGCTTTTACATTTGAGGTGCACATCTAGAAACCTTTAGTAAACGGAGTTAAAAATCACACAACACCAGGTTATGGTCCAACAGGTTTAATTGTAAGCACTGGCTCCTTCATCAGCTGCTTGTGGTGTACGCAATTGTAAGACACAGAATTTATAGCAAAAGTTTACAGTGTGATGTAACTGAAATTATACATTGAAAAATACCTTGATTGTTTGTTAAGTCTCAACTGTTAGAATGGCCATGTTAGTTTCACTACTTTTCATATGTAAATCACAAAATTTTTTAAAAAGTTACATTCTAGGGTTAACTTTAACAATTGGTATCAGCCCAGATAATGTGTTGAAGATGTCAGCCCCCTGTTTGATTAGATTACTAACAGTGTGGAAACAGGCCCTTTGGCCCAACAAGTCCACACCGACCCTCTGAAGAGCAACTCACCCAGACCCATTCCCCTACACCTAACACTTTAGCGTGGCCAATTCACCTAACTTGCACATTTTTTGGACTGTGGGAGGAAACCGGAGCACTCAGAGGAAACCCACACAGACACTGGGAGAATGTGCAAACTCCACACAGACAGTTGCCTGAGGTGGGAACTGAACCCGGGTCTCTGGGGCAGCAGTGCTAACCACTGTGCCACCCACTGTGTGCTGTTGTCTGTGCCATAATGTTTAGATGGATTCTGATCTAAAAAATGAGTAGGTGATAGTAATAGTCACCACATTTTGGTTGCATTTACTTCAGTGATGTAAAGAGATAGGTATATACCCAAGGTCAAGAGTTATAATTGGGGGAAAGGCAATTATGATGTGATTAGGCAAGGTTTAAGATGCATAGGATGGGGAAGGAAACTTCAAGAAATTGAAATGTGGTGCTTATTCAAGGAACAGCTACTGTGTGTCTTTTGATAAGTATGTACCTGTCAAGCAAGGGAACCATGGTTTGCGAAAGAAGTTGAATCTCTTGACCAAGTGAAAGAAGAGGGTTTATGTAAAGATGAGATGTGAAGGCTCCGTTAGAGCGTTTGAGAGTTACAAGTTAGCCAGAAAAGACCTAAGAAGAGCCAGGAGGGGACATGAGAAGTCTTGAGCAGGTAGGAACAAGGAAAACCCTAAAGCTTTCTATAGGTATGTCAGGAATAAAAAAATGACGAGGGTAAGATTAGGGCCAATCAAGGACAGTAGTGAGAAGTTATGCATGGAGTCACCGGAGATAGGAGAGGCACCTAAATGAATATTTTTCATCAGCATTTGCACCGGAAAAACATGTTGTCAAGCAGAATACTGAGATACAGGCTACTAGACTAGATGGGATTGAGGGTCACAAGGAGGTGGTGTTGGCAATTCCGGAAAGTGCAAAAATAGACATATCCCCTGGGCTGGTTGGAATTTATACTGGGATTCTCTGAGAGGTTAGAGAGGAGATTGCAGAGCTTTTGGCTTTGATTTTTATGTTGTCATTATCTCCAGGAATAGTGTCAGAAGGCTGGAGGACAGCAAATATTGCCCCACTTGCTCAAGAACATGAGCGGCACGGTGTCTCAGTGGTTAGCACTGCTGCCTCACAGCACCAGGTTCGATTCCTGCCTTGAGCGACTGTCTGTGTGAAGTTTGCACATTCTCTCCGTGTCTGTGTGGGTTTCCTCCGGGTGCTCTGGTTTCCTCCCACATTCCAAAGATGTGCAGGCCAAGTGAATTGGTCATGCTAAATTTCCCATATTGTTAGGTGCATTAGTTAGGGGTAAATATAGGGTAAGGGAGTGGGTCTGGGTGGGTTGCTCTTCAGAGAGTCAGTGTGGACCTGTTGGACTGAAGGGCCTGTCTCCATACTGTAGGATATCTAATCTAAGGAGGAGAATAGAGACTACCTTGGTAATCATAGACCAGTGAACCTTACTTCAGTTGTGGGCAAAGTGTTGGAAAGGATTGAGAGATAGGATTTATAATAATTCTAGAAAGGAATAATTTGATTAGGGATAGTCAACACGGTTTTGTGAAGGGTAGATCATGCCTCACAAACCTTATTGTGTTTTTTGAGATAGTGACCAAACAGGTGGATGAGGGTAAAGCGGTTGATGTGGTGTATCTGGATTTAGTAAAGTGTTTGATAAGGTTTCCCATGGAAGGCTATTGCAGAAAATATGGTGGCATGGGATTGAGGGTGATTTAGCGATTTGGATGAGAAATTGGCTAGCTGAAAGAAGACAGAGGGTGGTGGTTGATGGGAAATGTTCATTCTGGGGTTCAGTTACTAGTTTGTACAGCAATGAACTGTTTTGGGTCCACTGCTGTTTGTCGATTTTATGTATGATCCGGATTAAGGCATAGAAGGATGGTTTTGTAAATTTCCGGATGCCACTAAAGTCGGTGGAGTTGTAGATGGTGCAGAAGGGTGTTACTGGTTACAGAGTGACATAGATAAGCGGCAGCGCTGGGATGAGAGGTGGCAAATGGAGTTTGATGCAGAAAAGTGTGAGATGATTCACTTTGGAAGGAGTAACAGGAATATAGCGTACTGGGCTAATGGTAGGATTCTTGGTAGTGTAGATGAGCAGAGAGATCTGTGTCCTGAAAGTTGTCTAGGTTAATAGGGTTGTTAAAAAGGTGTTCAATGTGTTAGCTTTTATTTATAGAGGGATTGAGTTTCGGAGCCATGAGGTCATGGTGTAGCTGTACAAAACTCTGGTGTGGCTGCACTTGGAGTATTGCGTACAGTTCTGGTCACTGCATTATAGGAAGGATGTGGAAGCTTTGGAAAGGGTGCCGAGGAGATTACTAGGATGTTGCCTGATATAGAGGAAAGGTCTTATGAGGAAAGGCTGAGGGACTTGAAGCTGTTTTCATTTGAAGAAGGTCGAAGAACCTTAATAGAAGCGTGATCAGAGGATTAGGTCGGGTGGACACTGGGAGCCTTTCTCTCGCATGGTGATGGCTCGCGTGAGGGGACATTGATGAATTGAATTGAATTTATTGTCATCTGGACCAAGGCACAGTGAAAAGTTTTGTCTTTTGAGCAATACAGGCAGATCACATAGTTAAATAGCATAGATAAGTAAATAATAAGTAAACAGTGGCAAAAACATAAACACAGGTACAGACGAATGCTAAGATTTTGAGTCCATTCAGTATTCTAACAACAGTAGGGTAGAAACTGTTTCGAAACCGGCTGGTGCATGTGTTCAGGCTTCTGTACCTTCTCCCTGATGGTCGAGGTTGTAGAAAAACATTGCTAGGATGGGATGGATCTTTGAGAATGCTGACAGTTGGCCTGGTAGATGAATTCTATAGATGGGAGGTTGGCCTTTGTGATTGTCTGGACCAAGTTCACCCCTCTGTAACCGTCTCCACTCTTGAGTAGTACAGTTGCTGTATCAGGTAGTGATACATCCAGACAGAATGCTCTCAATGGCGCACCGATAAAAGTTGGCAAGGATATTTGCTGAAAATGTGTTGCTGGGAAAGCGCAGCAGGTCAGGCAGCATCCAAGGAGCAGGAGAATCGACATTTTGGGCATGAGCCCTTCTTCAGGAATGAGGAAAGTGTGTCCAGCAGGCTAAGATAAAAGGTAGGGAGGAGGGACTTGGGAGAGGGGCGTTGGAAATGTGATAGGTGGAAGGAGGTTAAGGTGAGGGTGATGGGCAGAGAGGTCAGGAAGAAGATTGCAGGTTAGGAAGATGGCGCTGAGTTCAAGGGTTGGGACTGAGACAAGATGGGGGGAGGGGAAATGAGGAAACTGGAGAAATCTGCGTTCATCCCTTGTGGTTGGAGGGTTCCTAGGTGGAAGATGAGGCACTCTTCCTCCAGCCATCGTGTTGCTATGGTCTGGCGATGGAAGAGTCCAAGGACCTGCATATCCATGGTGGAGTGGGACAGGGAGTTGAAGTGTTGAGCCACGGGTTGGTTGGTCTGGGTGTCCCAGAGGTGTTCTCTGAAACATTCTTGCAAGTAGGCGGCCTGTCTCTCCAATATAGAGGAGGCCACATCGGGTGCAGCGGATGCAGTAAATGATGTGTGTGGAGGTGCAGGTGAGTTTGTGGCGGATATGGAAGGATCCTTGGGGCCTTGGAGGGAAGTAAGGGGGGAGGTGTGGGCGCAAGTTTTGCATTTCTTGCGGTTGCAGGGGAAGGTGCAGTCGAATTCATGTTGCTTGTCATCTGCATGTGTGGCTACTAAGGATAGCTGGTCATGTCGTTTCGTGGCTAGTTGGTGTTCATGGATGCGGATTTGACTGGGACAACACTACTATTATAGGACAAGCCAAACAGAACAGCCAGGGAATTCCTAGAGGTATGGCACTCATCCACAAATTCAATCAACAAACACATCGATCTGGACACAATATACCGACCACTGCAACGGACAGCTGGAACTGACAACTGGAAGTGGCAGATTCAAACCACTACAAATGCCGGAGGAAACATCACAGAAGCGCTTCACAGGAGGCTCCCAAGCCCTGAGGATGTCACCTAGACAGGGGACGAAACGTCTGCAACACAAATTCCCAGCTTGGCGAACAATAGGGAGTTCAAGTGTTTGGCCAGTGCATGTCCCAAGATGTTCTCTGAAATGTTCCACAAGTTGGTGTCGTGTCTCACCAACGTAGAGGAGACCACATTGAGAGCAATAGGCACAGTTGGTTAGGTGTTTGGAGGTGCAGGGAAATCTCTGCTGGATGGGGAAGGATCCTTTGGGGCCTTGGATGGAGGTGTGTGCGCAGTTTTACAGCTCTTGCAGTGGCAGGGTAAGGTGCAGGGAGTGGAGGGTGTGGACCTAACTAGGGAGTCGTGGAGGAAATGGTCTCTGCAAAATGCTGAAAGGGGGAGAGAGAGAAATATATCTCTGGTATTGGGGTCTGACTGTAGGTGACAGAAATGACAGAGGATGATGTCTTTTATCCAGAAGTTGGTGGGGTGGAAAGTGAGAAGTGGGGTGGGGGGGGGGGGGGAAGAGGGTGTTCTGTCTTGTTGTGGTTGAAGGGGTGGGGTTCAAGGATGGAGGTGCAGGAAGTGAAGGAGATGTGCTGGAGGACATTGTTGACGACAATGGTGGGGAAATCGCTGTCCTTGAAGCAGGAGGCCATCTGGAGTGGAATTGGTTCTCCTGGAAGCAGATGCAGCAGTGGCGGAGGAATTGGGAGTAAGAGGTAGCAGGAAGAGGGTATTATGAGGACCTGTAGTCCAGGTACATCTCTCTCCTCCCCCCACCCTATCCCAGATTCAAGTCTCCAACTTGGCAACGCCCTCTTGAACTGTCCTACCTGTCCATTTTCCTTCTGCTCCATCCTTGACTCTAACTTATCACCATCACCCCCCCCATCTTCTTCTACCTATTGCATTCCCGGCTACCTCCCGGCCCCAGCCTCACTCCTTCCCATTTATATCTCAGCCCCCTTGCCCCCACCCCCACCCTGATGAAGAGCTTGTGCTCAAAACATCGACTCTCCTACTCCTGACTGGCTGTACTTTTCCAGCACCACACCTTTTGAGGTTCATTTGGAAGTTCAAGGATTCCAAGTCAGGTTCTTTGTCACGTAGCTAGAGGGACAGGATTATAGGACTTTATAGTCAAAGGTCATTAGTGTCATACAAGTGATGCTGTTAAGTCTAGATTGCTGTTAAGTCTTTAACCACTTCGAATGGGGATGCAGGTTTTGATTGATTAATATGTAAATCCCAGAACTTCTTTCAAGTGACTGTCCTGAACTAACTTAAGGTTTTTTAAAAAAATTACATCTCTGCTCAGACAGTGCAATAAAGGTGTGAGGGGTATGTTTGTGTTTGTGCGTGTGGGAGAGAAGGTGTGCTTGATAGTGTGTGCATGAGTGTGATGGAGTATAGACCTGTGAGAGTCCGAGTGTATATAGTGGGATCACCTGCAGTAGAACCCTGGATCCTGGTTGAGGCTGTCCTCATGGGCAGTGAACTTGGCTGTCAGCCTCTACTTGGTGACTCTGCGTTGTTGCGTCTCCTGAAGTCTGCCTTGGAGGATAGTCGCCCGAAGATCGGAGACCCAATGTCTTTGACTGCCGAAATGTTCCCCGACTGGGAGGGTACATTCCTATCTGAAGATTGTTGCATGGTATTCATTCATATGTTGTCGTAGCATTGGCTTGGTCTAGCCAATATACCATGCCTTGAAGTATCCTTGCCTACAGCATATGAGATAGATAATGTTGGTTGAGACACATGAGTTCCTGCCATGCACGTGGTGGATGGTGTCCCCATTGTGTCAAGGTACACCAACACTTCACAGGAGACTCCAAAGCGCTGAGAATGTCACCTAGACAGGGGATGAAATATCTGCAAAGGAACCTCCCAGCTTGGTGAACATATTCACAACTACAGCATTTGTTCCACATTTTGTTGAAAATTACCCGTCCCCATTACAATTACTCACCGTGCTAAGGCCTCATTCAATGTGATTATTACCCATCACCATCATTTAATTCTTCTTCATTTTACACATTTGATATATTTTCTGTTTTATTTTATTTTGGCTTTTCTTACTACCACCATATGATAGTGTTGAGACTTGTCACCATGTCCTGACACTGTGTAACAAACCTGGATAGGTTCTGTCATCTGTTCATCTGTCATAGAGTTATACAGTCCAACCAGTTCAGTTCAACTATAAGGAACGTTGTGGGTCTTGACATTTCTTGGGTGAATGACTTGTACCATTGAATAATAGGGGACTGCTTGAGACTGTTGTTCAACTCGAGCTACTTCTTTCGTACGCCCATCATGAAGCCATAGTGTTCAGGTCAAAACCTCTCATCGGTTTTTTTAATCTCTATTTATACTTCCACGTTTTTCCGTCCTACGCTTTCTCCAATTCCTTTGTTGTCATCTTCATATTGACTGTCACATCCATAATCACTGTCATGTGCTCTTAAAATCAAGGGTTTCCACAGCAACCCATTCTTGTCTTCAACCTTGGATTAATTAATGCTGGCCAGCTCATAACTTTGTCAGGATCTTATTGTGGTGTTTAATTCTTACTTTCTTCACAAATGGACATTTTGTCAAAAATGTGTGTGTTTCTAATGGAGCCTCACATCTCTGACAGTTTTTGAGCATATGAGATCTACCTTGATGGCTGCACAGTGGCTCAGTGGTTAGCACTGCTGCATCATAGTGCCAGGGACCTGGGTTCAATTCCAGGTTCTGGTAACTGTGTGTGGAGTTTGCACCTTCTCTCTATGCCTACATGGGTTTCTTCCAGATGCTCTGGTTTCCTCCCACGGTCCTGAGATGTGCAGGTTAGGTGAATTGGCCATGCTAAATTGCCCATAGTATTTAGGGATATGTAGGTTAAGTGCATTCGTCAGGGGAAATGTAAGTAATAGGGTGGGGGAATGGGTCTGGATGGGATACTCTTTGGACGGTTTGTGTGGACTTGTTGGGCCAAATAGCCTGTTTCCACACTGTCAGCATTCTAGGATCTCTGATTGATCTACTTTCTTGATCAATCGGGTCAGTGGGCTGGGAAGTGGCAGATGGAGTTTAATTTGGATAAATGTGAGGTACTGCATTTTGGTAAAACAAACTAGGGCAGGTCTTATCCAGTTAATGAGAGGGTGTTGGGTAATGTTGTAGAACAGAGACCTCAAGGTTCAGGTAAGTAATTCTTCAAAGTTTATGTCACATGTAGACAGTGTGGTTTAGAAGGTGTTTTACATGCTTACCTTTATTGCTGAGACCTTTTGAGTACAGGGGTTGGGATGTCAGGTTGAGATAGCACAGGACATTGAGGACTCTTTTGGACTGCTGTGGAAATTTCTGATGTCCTATTATAGGAAGAATATTATTAAACTTGCAAGGGTCCAAAAATGTTTACCAGTATGTTGCTGGGAATGTGCATTTGAATTATAAATAGGCTGGGACATTTTTCACTGGAGTAGAAGTGGTTGAGGGGTGACCATTTCACTGTTTATAATATCAAAGAGCAAAGAGAAGGTGAATAGCAAGGTCCTTTTCACAAGGGTGGATGCGTGAAAATAGGGGTCCTATTTTTAAGGTGAGAGGAGAAAGATTTTTAAAAGGACATGAGGGGCAACTATTTTAGAGTGGTGATAGAGGATGTGGTGAATGCAGGTACAGTGACAACATTTAAGATATTTGGATAAGTTCATGAATAGGAAATGTTTGGAGGGATATAGGCCAAATGGAGGCAAGTGGGACTAGTTTAGTTTGGAAACATGGTCAATGTGGACGAGAACATACAATGGTACAGCACTGTCCAGGCCCTTCAACTCTTGATGTTGTGCCGACCTTTTCTCCTACTCTAAGATCAAACTAACCTACATACCCTTCATTATACTATCATCCAGCTGATCCAAGAGATGCTTAAATGTCCCTAATGTATCTGACTCTGCATTCCATGCACATACCACTCCCTGTGTAAAGAACCCTACTCTGACATCTCCACTAAACCTACCTCTAATCACCTTAAAAGTATCCCCCTCATGATAGCCATTTCTGCCCTGGAAAAAAGCCTCTGACTGTTCACTCTATCTATGCCTCTCATCATATTGTACATCTCTTAAAAAGTCTCCCAATGAGAAGAGCCTTGGCTGCTCTCCAGTCCAGGCAACATCCTAGTAAATCATCTCTGTATCCTCTCTAAAGCTTCCACATCCTTTCTATAATGAAGCGACCAGGACTGAACACAAAATTCCAAGTGTGTGAAAGTGAGGACTGCAGATGCTTTAGAACAGAGTCGAGAGTGTGTTACTGGAAAAGCATAGCCGGTCAGGCAGCATCTGAGGAGCTGGGGAATCGATGTTTCTGGCTTAATCCCTTCATTCTAAGCATGATTGCACTAGGGCTGTATGGAGCTGCAGCATAACTTCGCAGCTCTTAAACTCAATCCACCTCCTAAGGGAAGCCAACATACCCTTAGAAAGGAGATTGAGCTTAACTACTGCCTTAACTACCTTACCAACTTGGGTGGTGACTTTGAGAGATCTATGGACATGGACCCCAAGATCCCTCTGTTCCTCCACACTGCCAAGAATCCTGCTTTTAACCCTGTAATCTGCATTCAAATTTGACCTTCAGAAATGAATCACTTCACACTTTTCCAGGTTGAATACCAACTGCCACTTACCAGCCCAATTCTGCATCCTGGAAGAGAGTGAGCACTGCAGATTCATTTTGCTAATGTTATTCATGAAAGCTTAAACTAATTCAGCAGGGGGATGGGAACCTAAGTTATAGTTCCAGTGTCCAGGAGGTTGAGAGTAATGAAGTCAGAAATAAGGCTTCAAGGTTGCACGAGTGCACCAGCAAGCAGGAAGGTGGTTTGAAGTGTGTCTACTTCAACGGCAGGAGCATCGGAATAAGGTGGGTGAACTTGCAGCATGGGTTTGTACCTGGGACTTCGAAATTGTGGCCATTTTGGAGACATTGATTGAGCAGGGATAGGAGTGGTTAATGCAGGTCCAGGATTTAGATGTTCGGTAAGAACAGTGAAGATGGTAAAAGAGAAAGAAGTGTGGCATTGTTAGTCAATGACAGTATTACAGTGACAGAATGGATGTTTGAGGACTCACATACTGAGGCAGTATGGCTGGAAACAGTAAAAGAGGTCACCCTGTTGGGAGTTTTCTGTAGGCCTCCGAATAGTTCCAGGGATGTAGAGGAAAGGATAGCCGAGATGATTCTGAATAGGAACAAGAGTAACAGAGTAGTTATCATGCGGGACTTAAACTATAGTATTTCCAGTCAATATTTGAAAAGTTAAAGTACTTTAGATGGGTCAGTTTTTGTCCAATATATGCAGGAGGGTTTTCTGACATAGTATGTAGGCAGGCCATCAAGGGGGGAGGCCACATTGGATTTGGCACTGGGTATTGAACCGGGTCAGGTGGTAGGTGAGCACTTTGATGTGAGCGACCACAATTCGGTTACGTTTACTTTAGCAATGGAAAGGGATAGGTACATACTGCAGGACAAGAGTTATAGCTGGGGGAAAGGCAATTCTGATGTAATTAGGCAGGATTTAGGATGCTTAGGGGTTGGGGAAGGAAACTGCAGGGGATGGGCACAGTTGAAATGTGGAGCTTATCATTGGCACGCAGTAGCTGTTCCTTGAATAAGTATGTACCTGTCAGGCAGGGAGGAAGTGGTTGAACAAGGGAGCCATGGTCCACTAAAGAAGTGGAGTCTCTTGTCAAGAGGAAGAAGAAGTTATGTTAGGATGAGACATAAAGGCTCAGTTAGGGCACTTGAGAGTTACAAGTTAGCCAGGAAAGGCCTAAAGAGAGCTAAGAAGAGCCAGGAGGGCACATGACAAATTGTTGGCAGGTAGGATCAAGGAAAACCTTGATCAAGCATTCTATAGGTGTATCAGGAATAAAAGAATGACTAGAGAAAGATGAGCGCAAATCAAGAATAGTAGTGGGAAGCTGTGCGTGGAGTACGAGGAGATAGGGGAAGCGCTAAGTGAATATTTTTCGTCAGTATTCACACTGGAAAAAGACAATATTGTTGAGGAGAATACGGAGATACGGGCTACTAGACTAGACAGGATTGAGGTTCACAAGGAGGAACAATTCTGGAAAGTGTTTTTAAAAAAAAAGTCCCAACTGGGTCGGTTGGGATTTACCCTAGGATTCTCTGGGAAGCCAGGGAAGAGATTGCAGAGCCTTTGGCTTCGATCTTTATGTCATCATTATTGACAGGAATAGTGCCAGAAGACTGGAGGATAGCAAATGTTGTTCCCTTGTTCAAGAAGGGGTAGAGACAACCC